>NC_035435.2:89431527-89731527 GCF_002127325.2 Helianthus annuus
TTAAAATTTTTTTTTTGCGGCTGTGTTTATAATACACATCTAGTTGTAAAAAAAAAATCATGGTGAACGCCCACCCGTGGGGTGTAGTTCTCGCGGTTCTTACAACTCGAGATGGTTCTCATTCTAGCAGCCCCCTATATATATATATATATATATATATATATATATATAGGGGGCTGCTAGAATGAGAACCACCCCGAGTTGTAAGAACCGCGAGAACTACACCCCACGGAGCGCCGTTCACCGCGATTTTTTTTTTACAAGTAGATGTGTGCATTATAAACACGGCCGTAAAAAATCACGGTGAACGGCGCTCCGTGGGGTGTACTTTTTTACACCTCAAGTTTGGTGTTTTTTAATTTTTTTTCTTTTTTCTTTTTTTTTCACCAAACTTGAGGTGTAAAAAAGTACACCCCACGGAGCGCCGTTCGCCGTGATTTTTTACGGCCGTGTTTATAATGCACACATCTACTTGTAAAAAAAAAATCGCGGCGAACGGCGCTCCGTGGGGTGTAGTTCTCGCGGTTCTTACAACTCGAGGTGGTTCTCATTCTAGCGGCTCCCTATATATATATATATATATATATATATATATATATATATATATATGTGATATTTACAATTTTGCATGTAAAAATGAAAGTAAATACCTCTTGACTATGAACTAACAACATGCACATCACATTCTCAACATTTCATTTCTTAGATAAAACACACTTTGTGCTAAAAAAATCAAACACACTTTGTGCTAAAAAAATTGTTTTCTATCTTCTTTGTCGCAGAATTTACTTAATCGAAATCCACCGGGCACGAATGGGCTTTCGCTCCCCTTCCTCTCCAACAACCCACTGATGAACCAAGTAAGTTATATTCGATGTGATGTCCACCTTACTCGGTTCACCACTTTTATTGTAGTTCCATAATTGACCATTATTATCCCTCATTGACCAAAGCTTATCATCGTAATCCTAATTAATCATTATTAGCCCTTATCGACAGTCATTGACCACTTATTTTATCAATTATTCTATGCTTGACATATCATGGCTATGTGTTAACCATGATATTAAGAATAACCTTAAAATATTCAACAAACCATTTTAAAACAAACGAGTTTTTAGAACCCGCGCGTTGCGACGGATCATTCGAGCTAAAAATATATGTAAAAATGCTAAATCACGCTCGTTATGAAGTGTGAACTCCTTAAATTTAAACTGAAATGTAAAAGTATAATATTATGGTAAAAAAGTATAACTAATTAACTTTTTAAAAATTATATGAGGTATTTTATTGATCAAGAACATATTGAACCAACACTTACCACTACAAGATAAAATTGAAGGGGTTTATTTAAAATACTTTAAAAAATAGTAAAAGACTATCCATACTAAACTAACGGCTTAGATTGTATCTTAAACAATTTATGTACTTCAAATTAATTCAACTCGATTCCAAAGCCTATTAAACAATATATGGATTTCAAAAATACATTAAAAATAGTAAAAGACTATCCATACTAAACTAACGGCTTAGATTGTATCTTAAACAATTTATGTACTTCAAATTAATTCAACTGATTCCAAAGCCTATTAAACAATATATGGACTTCAAATTAATTCACTTGATTCCAAGGCCAAAACAAATTGGCCCGATTTATGCGAGAAGAAAGAGTTTTCATGGTTCTCACAACTTATAGTGGTTCTTATTTGAACCAAGCCTTATATATATACATATATATATATAGGGGATGGTTAAAATGAGAACGCTAATTATCGCGAGAACCATGAGAACGAATCAAAAAACCGCGAGAACTTTGTCAAAGACAATTTAAATTCAAATTTTTTTTACACTTATCATTATTATTCGAATACAATGTTACAAATTTCATTTATACATTTAAATTTACGTGAATTCGTAAATAAAGAAAATTTACACATGTGTAAGTTTGTTATTAACACATGTGTAAATTTGTTATATTTACACATGTAAAAAATTCTAATAAAAGTGATTTTGAGAGAAGAAATAAATAATTTAATGTTGTAAATTCTTTTTTTGATGTTGTATTAAAAAATTGGGTTTGATTGGTTTTCTTATTCGTTCTCACGGTTCTCGCAATATTTAGCGTTCTCAAGATAATCTCCCCCTATATATATATAGGGGATGGGTCATGAGAAAACCAAAAAACTAACTAAAAAAGCCTAAAAAACATACAAAAAAAATTTTTTTTTTACATTTTTTTTTATAAAAAATCGCTAGTTTTTATACATGGAAAAAAATTTTCAGAAAAAAAAATACAATTTTTTTTTGTTGTATTACACATGTGCACTATTACGGATATAGTGCACATGTCTAGTACATGTGTAGTACACATATAATCACATATAATGCACATGTGCAGTACAACAAAATTTTTTTATTTTTTTTTTGAAAATTTTTTTATATATAAAAAGTAGCGATTTTTTTTTAAAAAATGTAAAAAAAATTGGTATGTTTTTTAGCTTTTTTTTAGTTAGTTTTCTAGTTTTCTCATTTAGTTTTCTCATGATACTCTCCCTATATATATATATATAGAGAGAGAGAGAGAGAGAAAGAGAGAGAGAGAGAGAGAGTGGGAGAGAGAGGGGGGGGGATTGTCTTAAATAAAAACCACCATTAGATAAGAGAACCGTAGTGTCACACCCCCCAAATAACCACCTAGGGCATGTCCCTATTGGAGGTGCAACGATCCAACAAAGAGCCACCAATCATATCAAACACAAGTTATAATGTATTGAAATACCCAATTGAAAGAAATGTATCGTTTGAAAAGTTAAACCAAAACCAAAGTAATGAGCGGAAGCATAAATGTATAAGTGTGTAAATAAATAAAAACCAAATCAACATGATTGTTTATTGTGACCACAACCACTCCAGCAGCATCAGACGGCAAGCTCCCAAGTTCCTTCAATAGTTACCTACAAGCATGTAAACAAGTGTGTCATACTACGCTGGTGAGTTCAAGGTTTTGTTAACAAGTTATGTTACCATATGTATGTTAATGCGATTTAATGTTGCGTTACGATGTTGCTCATGTTAAATACCCGAGGGAGTGTGCCCATAAGTATCCGGGGAGTAGGTACCCCTTAACGACCGTTTACTATGTTGCCTTCGTTAGATACCCTAGGGAGTGTGCCCATATGTATCCGAGGAGTGTGCCTCTAACAACCATAGCCATACCCAGATAATTAGTTCACGCCCGTCCTTACGGCCCGGTGTGAGGTTTCCCACCTAATAGCGCTATCAACTAATCACCCCCATTGCCCTCCAGGCAATAACCAAAACCGATTAAGTTATTTACCCAATGTTTCCCTTCCAAATGTTTACCAGTTGTCCCAAACCACCGGGACGCATGCTTGAGAAAAGTGCAGTGAACTCACCTTGATTTGCTCGGCAGAATATTTCACTTGTTAATTTATTCAATACTCGCGACCTAGGAGAGTGTTTGGTAATGATCAGTTTTACAGTTTGTTTACACATAGATCACATCAGTGATTGTCACGTATGGCACGTATAACAATTAAGCAACAATTCAAGCAAGAACAATAATTATTCAACATAAGATCAGTGAACTAAATAATCCATATTACATCAACTGGCCCAATATTAAACTCAATCCAACTCATATTCACATTGCAAGTTCATTACGTCAATCCATTTAAAGTGCGGCCCACCGGGCCTTACCGGCGTAGGTGCGTGTGTGACCCGGGTCAACTTGACCCCAATTAGTTCATAGCCTATAACCCAAACCAACCCGTAGCCCGCTAATCGGTGAGCGGCCCATCTAAGCAAGGCCCAAAGGTCGTTTAACACTAATGTTTATTTCGGTCTAGGATCATGCATAGCATCACAAGAATTCCATCATACGTATTAAATTTGTTTAATCAAAATTATAGCCAAGAAAGATTACACTAACTGATTTCACATATCATCAGCAAATAGTAATTACCTATCCTCTTTACTCATACGAATAAACAATCTCAAATCGAATAGTCAATGCTATTATTCGACCCTAACAATACTGATTCATGTATCATTCATAACTCTAGCATGGATCCTAAACATAACTCATCATATACGATCATACTGTCATGTTTATCAAATATACAAGTCATGTTGTCGATCACTCATCATACATGAAATCTAAGCATTAACAATTAACAAATATCACACACATAAACTTACTGACCAAGATTCCGGATGTGGAACTGTTGCTACGCGAATGGGGGGGGGGGTGTTCTGCTCCACAGCCGTGTGTAACCAAGGAATAGGTAGGGTTGTTATGTTTTAAACTAATCGCACTTTGATTTAGATTACAATACGTATGGGGTGTTGGGCCGGTTAACTAATTAATAAGGATGTTGGGGCCGGTGGGTCATTTAGCCGGTCATGGGCTCAAGCCCAAGTAAACAGTATAAGTAAACAGTATATATGCGATAATATGTGCATTAAGTGGGCTGATCATAACAACATAGTCATGTGGGCTGATAGATTGTTAGTTAATACACAAGTGGGCCAAATTAAATAACACCTACACAAATGGGCCGATAGATTGTTGCCAAGTCGCGTGGGCCGAAGATAAGCCCAAACAACTTATGTGATTTGATTCGTATGGGCCGGACTAGGTTACATGTTTAACCCGTTTAACAAAGCAAAGATCATGAAAGAGAAATAGCGCGGAATCGAGATTACAAACTAACCTCGGAAGTTCGGGTTGTCACATCATCCCCAACTTGAAAGAAATTTCGTCCCGAAATTTGGCAAGTAAGCATTGAGGAGTGAAGTGAGGAAATCAAGATTGCCGCGGATTTTGCTCAGGTGTGACATCATCCCCAACTTGAAGGAAATTTCGTCCCGAAATTTAGCAAACAGTCGCTGAGGAAGCTAGTTTTGTTAAGCGTTTTCGCGGGGTGTCACATCATCCCCTACTTGAAAGAATTTTCATCCCGAACATTGATCTAAAACAATGGCTTGAAGTGAGTTCCGACGAACTCGATCTATAGATACTTTACAACGCCTGGGGGGGGGGGCTAATCTTGTGATCGGTGGAAATCATGGTATGGTTGTTAGCGTTTTGTTATATCAGTTGCCAATCAAAGAAACAGGGAATTAATGAGGTTCGTACAAAGAATCGAGCGAAACAGGGGTCCATTAAACATCCGAAGGATTTGGCCAGCAAATTTGTTGTCTAGGAATAATTTCCAGTAGTGGTGCATGGCGGCATGGCACAACAGGGAGGTTCGTTACATTGCGGTCGCGCGAGTGTATCATTTGTCCAAAACAGAGTTTGGTGGGTAAAGATTAGTGTTGCAAAACGACAAACGCGTGTAACTGGGACTCCGAATTAAGCCATCATGGTATATCGCTGTATCATCGGTACTCTCGGATAGAAGTGATGCTCCGCGTGTTGTAGGGTTGGGTTTCAAAAGCTGAAAAGACGTTTCCCCGATTTTATTTCTCAGGAATTCACAGCTCCCCGCTATGCTAAGGAGGTTGAAGTTGCGAAACCTTCGAAAATCCTATGATGAAGCTGTGATAGTATCCAGCGAATCCAAGGGATTGCTGTATCCCAGAAGGAAATCAGGAATGGCATAAGGTCAATTCTGGAATTCAACCTAACGATGTGGAAGTAAACCAAGTAACTCTTTAGAAGACACGTCAGAAATTCCACGAATACTGGAAGATACTCTATCTTCCTTTCTTAGAGTGGCGAATCGGTGACAAGAGCTAGTATAGCAGAGTAGCCCTTCCGTAGACACTTCCGGGCTTTCACGACGGTGACAATGCCAACAGCGGCACCACTACGATGATCTTAAACGGATAAGGATTTCCCCACTGGGGAGAGGGAACGCACGATTTTCTTTTTGCAGAGAATTTTCTGCTTGATACATAGATAACCAAGTCCATGGCAATGACCATGTCAAAACTTACAGGAGTATTGGGAAGTAGGTCAATGTCGAACACTTGACCCACGAGATCAAGTTTACAACCAAAAAGAACATGAGAAGCTTCTATCGATTTACTATCAGTTAATTCTACTACATGCTTATTTACAAGAAAGGTGGGAGTCAGTCCTTACTGACGACTGAACCCTAAAGCACATAACTCCAATCGGAACAAGAGTCAACTAAAACAGAAGCAGAAAAAGATCATTCAAAGAAGACGTACCGGTCTCCACATTGAAATCTACAAACTACCAGGTTTACACACAATAGGGCAGAACCCTTCTCACGCTCATTAAGCCTCACTGGGATTTGCATGCACCTCGCGTTATTATTATGTGTGCACCCATAATATTAAGGCGATTTGCATGCTTATCTCAGCGCCTCTTAACTTGCGCTAAAAGGTTCCCCACATTCAAATAGCAAGCGAAAGGTTTTATGGGATCAAGAATCGCAATAGTCGAAGGGAAGTGTCACACTAGCAGTTCACATAACAGGGGTTGGTAACATAAGGGCTCATACTGTTGTGCCAAGTGTGCAGTCACGTGTAATGTTACACATAAGTGTACGCTAGATATACTATGCAATAGTAAATGAGAAACGAACCTTGCAGTCTGGAGCTGAGTGTCATGGTCATCGTTTGGATCAATTCGGTTATAGTCTGGTTTTATGAAAACATTTTTAAAACCGAGTTCTCTATAACCAGTGGCTCTGATACCAAACTGTCACACCCCCCAAATAACCACCTAGGGCATGTCCCTATTGGAGGTGCAACGATCCAACAAAGAGCCACCAATCATATCAAACACAAGTTATAATGTATTGAAATACCCAATTGAAAGAAATGTATCGTTTGAAAAGTTAAACCAAAACCAAAGTAATGAGCGGAAGCATAAATGTATAAGTGTGTAAATAAATAAAAACCAAATCAACATGATTGTTTATTGTGACCACAACCACTCCAGCAGCATCAGACGGCAAGCTCCCAAGTTCCTTCAATAGTTACCTACAAGCATGTAAACAAGTGTGTCATACTACGCTGGTGAGTTCAAGGTTTTGTTAACAAGTTATGTTACCATATGTATGTTAATGCGATTTAATGTTGCGTTACGATGTTGCTCATGTTAGATACCCTAGGGAGTGTGCCCATAAGTATCCGGGGAGTAGGTACCCCTTAACGACCGTTTACTATGTTGCCTTCGTTAGATACCCTAGGGAGTGTGCCCATATGTATCCGAGGAGTGTGCCTCTAACAACCATAGCCATACCCAGATAATTAGTTCACGCCCGTCCTTACGGCCCGGTGTGAGGTTTCCCACCTAATAGCGCTATCAACTAATCACCCCCATTGCCCTCCAGGCAATAACCAAAACCTATTAAGTTATTTACCCAATGTTTCCCTTCCAAATGTTTACCAGTTGTCCCAAACCACCGGGACGCATGCTTGAGAAAAGTGCAGTGAACTCACCTTGATTTGCTCGGCAGAATATTTCACTTGTTAATTTATTCAATACTCGCGACCTAGGAGAGTGTTTGGTAATGATCAGTTTTACAGTTTGTTTACACATAGATCACATCAGTGATTGTCACGTATGGCACGTATAACAATTAAGCAACAATTCAAGCAAGAACAATAATTATTCAACATAAGATCAGTGAACTAAATAATCCATATTACATCAACTGGCCCAATATTAAACTCAATCCAACTCATATTCACATTGCAAGTTCATTACGTCAATCCATTTAAAGTGCGGCCCACCGGGCCTTACCGGCGTAGGTGCGTGTGTGACCCGGGTCAACTTGACCCCAATTAGTTCATAGCCTATAACCCAAACCAACCCGTAGCCCGCTAATCGGTGAGCGGCCCATCTAAGCAAGGCCCAAAGGTCGTTTAACACTAATGTTTATTTCGGTCTAGGATCATGCATAGCATCACAAGAATTCCATCATACGTATTAAATTTGTTTAATCAAAATTATAGCCAAGAAAGATTACACTAACTGATTTCACATATCATCAGCAAATAGTAATTACCTATCCTCTTTACTCATACGAATAAACAATCTCAAATCGAATAGTCAATGCTATTATTCGACCCTAACAATACTGATTCATGTATCATTCATAACTCTAGCATGGATCCTAAACATAACTCATCATATACGATCATACTGTCATGTTTATCAAATATACAAGTCATGTTGTCGATCACTCATCATACATGAAATCTAAGCATTAACAATTAACAAATATCACACACATAAACTTACTGACCAAGATTCCGGATGTGGAACTGTTGCTACGCGAATGGGGGGGGGGGGGGTTCTGCTCCACAGCCGTGTGTAACCAAGGAATAGGTCTGGTTGTTATGTTTTAAACTAATCGCACTTTGATTTAGATTACAATACGTATGGGGTGTTGGGCCGGTTAACTAATTAATAAGGATGTTGGGGCCGGTGGATCATTTAGCCGGTCATGGGCTCAAGCCCAAGTAAACAGTATAAGTAAACAGTATATATGCGATAATATGTGCATTAAGTGGGCTGATCATAACAACATAGTCATGTGGGCTGATAGATTGTTAGTTAATACATAAGTGGGCCAAATTAAATAACACCTACACAAATGGGCCGATAGATTGTTGCCAAGTCGCGTGGGCCGAAGATAAGCCCAAACAACTTATGTGATTTGATTCGTATGGGCCGGACTAGGTTACATGTTTAACCCGTTTAACAAAGCAAAGATCATGAAAGAGAAATAGCGCGGAATCGAGATTACAAACTAACCTCGGAAGTTCGGGTTGTCACATCATCCCCAACTTGAAAGAAATTTCGTCCCGAAATTTGGCAAGTAAGCATTGAGGAGTGAAGTGAGGAAATCAAGATTGCCGCGGATTTTGCTCAGGTGTGACACGTAGGAACCATTCTCAACCATTGATCATTCATGTTTAGGGATGAGCATGGTACCCATTCGGTACCAAACCGGTACCGGTACCGAAAATCCCCAAAAGTGGGTACCGGTACCAGTACCGAATATACCCGGTACGGTACGTTTCAATATCGGTACCTATTCGGTACCGGTATTTTAGTGTAAAACCCGGTAAATACCAGTATCGAACCGTTACCCAAAATGTCAAAAGTCGGTACCGAATCGGTACCAAAAATGTACTCGGTTCGCTAAATTCGGTACCGATACCCAGTACCATATGCTCATTCCATGTTTGAGAGATTAAACTGCATAAAGTAAAGCAATAATTATATGGTAATTAGTTTGTCTTTTGTGAAAATTGTTTTTAATTTTGAAAAGGGTTATTTGGTCATTTTACATGAACTTTTTGTTAGTTAGGTTTATATATATGTTAGGTCCATCAAATAAAAAAAACAAATAAAAAAATAAATAAATAAAAATATGACAAAGGAAATTACATTTGTAAAAAGATTAATACAACTACTTTGTCGTCCATCAAATCAAAACAAGAAAACCTTTAAATCAATTAGTTCGTTTTTCCCGTTGATCCTTATCGTCATAAATCTTTAAAACACATATTTACATTAATGTAAAAATCATCAAACTTGTTCTTCGTTTGTGTGTTATCCTTTTTTTTCACCATAAAGTCTAACACCCTGCGAAATCAAAAGGAAAAAACCTAGCTTTCATATAGCACCAAATTTTTGAATGAAAAAAGGTAACCAAAATTCAAATCGGGGATTTGTACAAGACAGAATCCGATTTACGCACGGGTGTCGATTGTCAATTTTTTTTAGATATTGAATTTAAGGTCACACGTAAATCTTTTTTTGTACATACAACTTTTACACGCTTGTATTCGTGTAAAAGTTGACGTAATTTTTTATGTCCAGCTTTTACACGCTTGCATATATATTTACACGCTTGTATACACGTAAAAGTTGACGTAAATTTTTTTACTTTCAACTTTTACACGCTTGCATATATTTTTACATGCTTGTATTCGTGTAAAAAGTTGACGTAATTTTATACATCCAATTTTTACACGAATACACACTTGTATTCGTGTAAAAATTGACGTAAAATTTTGAAAATAGATTTATGTGTGACGTTAAGGGGATCTCGGGCCGGCGATCAGGGGCGTAAAAACATTTTTTAATCATCGCACGGGTCTAGGGCTGTAAACGAACCGAACGTTCATCGAACAGTTCGTGAACCGTTCGGCGGGAAATTCGTTTATGTTCGTTCGTTTAATAAACGAACGAACATGAACAAAAAATTTTGTTCGAATAGTTAAATGAACGAACATGAACAGAGGTCTCGTTCGTTCGATTGTGTTCGTAAACATTCGGTAAGGTGTTCGTGAACGTGTTCATGAACATTCGTTGATTTGCGTTCTTTTATGTTCGTATGTTTGTGCTTTAATTGAAGATCTTTGTACTTACATATATTTTATGTGTGCTTTTTATATTATTAAACTTTTATTTATTTTATTACCCTAACAATTAAACTAGGAAACCCTCTTTCACCTTGTTTATTCACCATTCCCCTTTCATATCTCATTATTTACATCGCCGAATACGATCGACCCCCGTTCCACAATAAGGGATTCAAGTTCGAGTGCTACTCTATAGGCCATCTATCTTTATCCTTCGTCGCGTTCGCCAAATTTATTTGTGTTTGTTTGTGTTCGTGAACCGTTCACGGACACACTCATTTCCTTAATGAACGAACACGAACACAAAATCTCGTTCGGTAAGTGTTCATGAACCGTTCGTGAACACATTTATTTCCTTAACGAACGAACACGAACAAGGTCTTGTTCGTGTTCGTTCGGTTCATTTACAGCCCTACACGGGTCAATTGTTAAATGTAAATGTTTTTTTTTTCTAATTATCGCACGAGATCTCTGGCCGACAATCAGGGGCGTTAAAAAACATTTTTTTACCACAATATGTAAAAAAACATTTTTCTAATTGTCGAATTTAAACTCACATGTAATGTTTTTTTTGCGTGCGGCATCGAATGTCAAATATTTTTTTACGCACAATGTCGAATTTAAATATTTTTTTAATTGTCAAATGTAAACTCACACGTAAATGTTTTTTTACGTACAGTATCGAATGTCAAACATTTCTTTTACGCACATTATTGGAATTAAATATATTTTTAATTGTCGAATATAAACTCACACGTAAAAATGTTTTTTTACGTGTGGTGTCGAATGTCAATAATATTTACACTAAATATAAAAGTTTGTGTAAAAATGTTTGATATTGATTTTTATCGTCAAGTAAATGTTTTTGCAAGAATCTTTTACATTGAATATTTTTTTCGATGTTGTAAAAATGTTTGAGCTTGAACTCCGCTCACAAATGAATTAAACGAATCTTGATTTATAATTATTATGAACCAATAAATTAAAATCTAACTTTTCATGGTCTAACCTTTTGAACCACCAAGCTGTTACAGCGCAACGACAAAACGTCTATTTAACTCGGTTGACCTAAAAAAATCCCAACAAAAAATTATTTATCAAAAACTATAACACAGATTCAAAATTTACCAAAAATCCAATTTGGGGTTTTTGTTTTTTATCGAAAACTATAAAAAAAAAGATTCAAATTTTACTATGGTGCTTTTGATCAGAAACTAGAAAAAGATTCAAAATTGACAAAAACAACAACTGGGTTTTGGTAATTTCAATCAGAAACTTACAAGGTCTCTTTGGTGTTTGTTTATCCTCTCCGATGGCGGCGGTGTAGTAGTTGTTTATTTCTCTCCAGTGACGGTGCCGCTGTGTGAAGGAGAGAGATGAACATGGGGGTGTGGTTGTTGTTGGCCGCTGCTAAACTTCACTTGAACCATCCATTCTGTAGCTTTTCAACATCATCGTCCAAAAAAAAAAAACCAATGGCCGCGCGGCGCCGCTAGACCCTCTCTCTCTTTCTGCGTTTTTTGGTTTAGAGGCTGCTTCGGGTAAAGTGACCAAATATGAGAAAGCGTGTCTTGACAACCAACACGTGTTTATCCTATTTGCTTTTGATACTTTTAGTTTTCTGGCGCCGGAAGCTGTGGAACTACTTAGTCGAGTTCAAAGGGTCATGCATAGTAATGTTATGACCCCGAGATCTATGGACGTAGTTTTTAAAAGGCTTAGTTTTGCTATTCAAAAAGGGGTAGCGACGCAGCTTGTTGCCCGTTTACCATCTATCTCGATGTAAATTCATAATACATTAATTGGCATAAACCATGAGGTTTAGAGAATGGATATGTGTGAACTTGAATCTAAGGGTGTAGTGTATAATTCAATCAATTTAGGGTGTTTGAGTTATTCTGTAGCCAATAATATCATGCCATGTCAACTCCCAATTCCACTCCCTATTTTGCACTCAATCATTAGTAATGGTTCAAACACTATTAAAGTGTTTGAGTTATATATATTTTATTTCTAGAAATTATTCATAAATAATTAACACATTTTAAACTAAATAAAATAAAAATAAGACATTACATAAAATTAAAATAAATAACATGACATTAAAATATAGAGTTAATTGCCCGGATGGTCCCTGTGGTTTCACATTTTTTCACGTTTAGTTCCCACCTTTTGAAAATAACAGGTATGCTTCCTATGGTTTGTCTTTTTGTTACTCGGATAGTCTCCTAACATTTACTCTGGGGACTATCCGAGTAACAAAATGACAAACCATAGGGAGTATACCAGCTATTTCCAAACTAACTGATATCTACCCAAGGACTATCCGGGTAACAAAATGACAAAACATAGGGAGCATACCTGCTATTTTCAAAAGGTGGAGACTAAACGTGAAAAACGTGAAACCACAGGGACCATCCGGGCAATTAACTCTAAAATATAAAAATAAATTAAAAGAAAACCTAATTTAACTATTCGTCGTCGGAATCCGCTAAAAGGTGGGGTAAATCTTGTTCTCCAAGATGCTCCACAAGATCATATTTTAGTCTATAATGCGTATCTTCATTAATGAGCTCGTTATAAATAGTGTCTTCGAAAACGGGCTCGACTGGAGATCCCGTATATGTACCAGTGCAATCGCGTTTCCGTCGTCTTTTAGAATCATATATTATGCATAATAATGCACTCTATATGACACTCCTAATTTTTTAACACTCATAGCACGCATCGGTCGATTAAGTATACGCCATTTTGCCTTTAAAACACCAAAAGTCCGTTCCACATCTTTTCTTGCCGCCTCGTGTTGCCTCTTGAACTTCTTTTCTTTCACAATGTGAGGATACGGAAATGATTTCATAAACACGGACCAAGTAGGGTAGATTCCATCGGTAAGATAGTATCCACGCTTGTACAAGTGGCTGTTCACGTAAAATGGGCATTTTGGTGCAGTTCCATTTTCGTTGAGTAAGAAATAACGAAGATTGTTGGAGCACGTTGATGTCGTTTTGTGAACCTGGTGGACCACAAAAAGCATGCCAAATCCACAAATCTTGAAAGGCCACCACTTCGAGCATAACTGTCGGGTGACTGTGATCCCCCATCATATATTGACCCCGCAACTACGTTGGACACATTCTCTAAACAAAATGTGTAAAATCAAGACTACCCAACATCCCAGGAAGGTGATGTTTCTCCCCATGAGCTTGGTACAAGAACGCAACGTCGTGGCTAGTAGGTCTACGTAAAAACTCGGAAGCATATAAATTACATACAGTTGCGCAAAAATTTTCTATACATTCACGGGAAGTTCTTTCGGATATATTTAAATACACGTTGTACTCGTCTAGAGGGTTACCGGTTGCAAGTTGCTTAATCGCCGAAGTAATTTTTTGCATCGGTGTAAAACTCTTCTTCAAACTCGCATCCAGGGTCTCTTGAAACCACGAGTTATTCGCTTGCACGTCACTCACCATTTTTAAAAACAACGTTTTGGACATACGAAACCTATGACGAAAAACCTCTTCGTTCAATACGGGCTCCTCGACAAAATAATCTCTCATAAAGTTTTCGTGACATTTCTCTTGATCTCGACGGACATATTTCCTTTTTCTAGAAGTACCCGTGTCTTCCAGTTCGGCGGCTTCGTTAATAAGATTTTGGAAAAAAATTAAACTACTATTGCTTCAGGAAGAATTATCGTCTTTACTAATATCAATTGGAATGAATAACGGTGGTATATCATCCATTTTTAGAAAATAGAAGTGAAAAATGGAAGAAGTGAATATTTTTAGAAAATAGTTGGATGGAGAAGAGAATGGTAAAAAATGGTGTTGAATGATGTTGTTTTTATAAAGAAAAGTTGATTTTTTTATAAACGGCTAGTTCCAACGGTCTGATACCGGCTATATTTCTCAATCAATCCCACTCAAACAATCGGTAACTATACACCAACAAAGGGACTCATCGATCACCATGTAGGGGGCGGCGGTCATTCACCGATAGGTGAAAGCAAGTCCCCGAAGGGTTCACTGAAGCCATACCGTGTACCCTAAAGGAATGGATAAAGAAGTGTGTGTGAGAGAGAAAGGGATTTGAGTGTGTAAGAGAAAGGGATTTGAGTGTCAGAGATTGGGAGGGGGATGTACATTTACTAAAATGTCCTCCTACAAAAAGAAATACATATAGTGATGTGTCAACGTAATATTGATTGAGAGGAGTTCTTTTGGTTCTCGTAACTGGGATTAGTTTCTCCTTGAACCGAATAATATATATATATATATATATATATATATATATATATATAATTAGTTAATTTATTTAAAAATCCAGGCTCTCGGGGACACCTGGCATATGTTGACATTTAAGAGATATATAGTCAAGAAAATCAAGAGCAATTGTGATATATATGCAGATTAGATGTCACACCCCAACCGATAGCGGAATCATCGGGGCGCGGCCCTGAGCAAAACAGATTGTCCAGTAGTTTCCATAACAACTATCATTACTATCCAGTTTAAAATGACACGTCCCATACCGTGTCCCAAATAATATAATAAATTATTACAGATAACAACTAGTCAAGTAATTCTGTTCCGACAACTCAGATTTAAATTAATACAAAACAGAAATATTGTTCCATGCTCCTAAAGACCCAGCCTGACAAGATCTACAGACAATTATGCCCTAGTTGCTTGTTCCTGACAGACAACTATTTGTTGGGGGCCTCTAAGGCTTTATTCTAGCTTCGCTTCCCTAGCAAGCAAATACCTTAAACACCTATCACATACGTTAAAATAAAGTCAATACATAGAATGTAAAGGTGAGCATACAAGTTTGATAATAGCATATAGAGTTCGAATAGTTTACGCATAACCAGCACGTACACAGAGGGAAATGATGCATGTTAATTATCGACATGGACCTATCGATACCAACGACTGCGGGTTGACTGTCCGAGACAGTTCGCAATACATGATTACCACCGTAATCCATGCAAGTAATTGTCCTTAACAACCCCCGTGTGAACGGGTGCTGAGTCCAAACTATAGTACTACGTTGCTAAGGCAGGTAGACAGCATTCCACGTGTAAACATAACAACAAGCATACATTTAGTCACGTAATACATGCAATCGGTTAGCGTTCAAATAATTTGAATAGTGTATTCGATTGTGTTTTTTATAAGTAACGTATGTAACACCCAAAAGTGCTAAAGCAAAAAGGGTTCGAGTATACTCACAGTGATTGGTTATGGATTGAAGGGAGCGCTGAGAGTAGGGTTAGCCTGAATAGTTCGATAGCACAACAATGAGTAACGCGGAAATGCATCAAGTGTAAAAGGATCGAATAGCCTGGTCGATCGAACAGCAGGTTCGATCGAACGGGCTGTTCGTTCGGCTTGAGAGTCCGGCTGAATAACCCTGTTCGGTCGGCCGGTAGGCTCGATCGGCTGGACCATTCGAGTGGATTGTTTCTTCCTCTGATGTGTTTGTGTATGATGGTTTGAACTCTTGAAGTTTTCGTGGTAGTATTTGAGGACACTGAAGTGTTCTTACTTTTCAGGTCGATCGATCGAACGGTCTGTTCGATCGGCCGGCTTAACCGATCGGTTAGGAACTTCAGTAGTGGTTCTCAGCAGAATGTCACTTGATCGAACAGCCTGTTCGATCGGCTGGCACTCCTTACTACGAACGAGTTGCAAAATCGATTAAGTGTTGAAGTATAGTATCTCATGATCCGAAGAGTAATGTTTACCAATCGAGTAGCATATTCGATCGAACATCACTTAGTCAATAGCATACTTCATGAAATTCGAAAAGTATGGAACCATGTGCTAGCCGATCGGCTGGCCCGGCCGATCGGCTGGTATGTTCGATCAGCTGGGTTGTTCGTTCGAACAGCCTAGCCGTTCGGCCAGCAATTCTGACCTGGTCGGCCTTTCGTCTAACACTTGGCTGTTTGATTATTTGTCATCATTTTAAGGTATTCTGACAGCGAGTTAAACCATAGAACGTGGGTTCTTACTTGCTTCACCGGTTCGGACAGGAATCACCCAAGTCCGGCCGGTGAACTGTTCGGAACGGTAGTTTGATGTTTAACCCGAAATCGGTGAACCTTGCAGATAGTATCCGAATCTTGAACCTTTTAACCGTTAGAATGATTAGTTAGTTGGTTCGAGCTCCTTTTCTATCGGTTTTTAAGGTTTTGAGTGTAAAATGTTGAAGAAAAGTTGGAAATCCTTCCATGAAAATGTTAAGATTCTTACAAATCCTAGTTTGGTTATGTGGAAATCGGTCAGATCTAAGCTATTCATGGTTGAATGAGGCCAAAGTATGATGTTCTTCAAGAACACCATGATGACATCACCCAAGAACACTTAGATCTTGGAGATTTCACGGTTAGAAATCAAGTTTTGAAAGATAGAAAGGTTTAGAATCATGTAATGATAAAAAACGTACAAGAATTAGAGTGAAAACTTACTGGAGTTGAGAAATCCGAGAAAAGGTGAAGAACAAGGCTGGGTCGGTCAGAGCTTTCCAAAAATAGAAAGGGTGATAATGACAGGGTTATTTATAGGCCTCCCAAAGAGGAAAGTGTCAACCGATCGGCCAGGATCTCCGATCGAATGGCCTGCTCGATCGGCCAGGAAAGTGCTAGCCGATCGGCTGGCCTGTTCGATCAGGATGCTTCCTGTTCGATCAGCAACCCTTTTCGAATGTTTCGCGACGGTTTTCGATATTTCGATTTCGATAGACGATGATACGAATACGATAGAGTTCCCAGTCAAATTACTTTCAGTCCCAACTACTATATCTAACATACAATCATCTATAAGTCACGTTTCGATGTCGGTTTCGATTGAGTTTGATTGCCTTTCGAGTTTCGGTCCGAGTTTCGATTGATTCGATTGAATACCACACAAAACATAAAGTAAACATGCACAAGTAAAACATAAGGCACACACACACGTAAGTATTACCACACCAGTTTCGCATAGTTCGAGTCTCGAGTTCGATTGATTGATTTAATTAACTTTATCGCATTGTTACTTCCTATTATTCACAGTCGTAAATCGGTCGCATTGATTAAACATTCGATCATTTTATTTAGACAACACTTACTCCACATAATACAAAAAGCAAAAAAAGAAACATTAACAGTCAAAGAAGTCAAAGTTGACTTGGACTTTGACTTTTGACTTTGACATTCGAAAACACGGGGTGTTACATTAGAAACCAAAAAATAAACACTCAAAAAAAGGCTACAATTTAAGGAATGTGTTTAGTGATGGCATCAGATTCCTAATTGATGGAGAAAGGTCTGGTGACAAGAAAAGCTGCTTCCAGGAGGTTGTCAAGTGTTTTCGCTCGACGATTCCATCCTTGGGTGGTTGGTTTGGCCCTTGTTCCTGTAACTCGAATTCTAGCCCGGTTGAGACGTCGCCCATCCGGGTTGATCCACGACCTTCTCGGCTCAGCGCAAATGATCATCCACAACCATGGCCCCTTTCACGTCTGTTGTGCTTGCCATGAGCTCATGCATTCCTAGGACGATCACGTTCTTATTGTTTAGAACTTCCTTCCGAGTGGGTAAACAACAGTTTACTATCCTTGACGCTTGAATCATCTTGTTCTTTTACCCATTTCTTGAATTCCTTGAGTCTTCTAATAGCTTAATCGAGTTTCATTGCTTCCAAATCGGAGCATTGTTCAATTGAAGCAACATGTAAATGAAATGATATGAGACATAATCATTAAGTGTTTCTTTTAATAGAGTAGACTCTTCAAAGCCTAATCCTAGTGATATAGAGTTTGAAACAATTCCACTCGGTTAGTTTCCAAGTGAAATCATGAATAGTGTCTCAAATTCAAACTCAGACTAGAGAGTTTGCAGCCTTGCCTTCGTGACCCTATCGACGCCTAGGTGATGGGTCTTAATCATTTCCCATACTTTTGTTGCTTTTGAGTATTGAGCAACTTGTAGTACAACTTCTTTGGGTATTGCTCGATAGAGATAAGCCATAAGGATGTTCTTTTTATCTAGATTTGCCCATGCAACTGGTTTAACTGCACTGAACATGGAGCATTAAAACACTTGGGAGCTGCTTTCTTTTTCCAATGGCGGAGTTGATGGCATCGTCTTCTTTTTAAGTTTCTTGATTATAGGATCAATCTTTTGAGCGCTACAACTTTCTTGAGCACCTAACATCTTCCTTGATTGTTGGTATGCTTGATGGTGCGAAGAGTGTTAATTTATCGCTTGGAGAATCTCTCCCTAACCACGCTCTAGTACCAATTGATGTTATAGTATGTTTTAGGAATAAGTTGGTACTTGATTTGTCATTCAAATAATTAACGGGTTTTGGGAACTCCACCCTATCTCTTTTCTTATTTAAATAAACAAAAGATAGTAATAAAAGACGAGACTCTTTAATAGTCAATTTAAATAAGGGAATTACGTAACACTCAAGATTTATAGTCCAACCAGACTTCTAAATTAGCTACACTAATAAAACCATAATAATGAAAAATTTAAACTAACAATTCTACTATTTATAATACTATATTTAATCTTCTTCTTTCTTTTTGATTAAGTTACTTGGATTGGGATTATCCCACATAATTATCATCTTGTATGTTGTATATAATTCTCCTTAATTTTCTTAGGCAAATGGAAACATCATGTCTTCTTCACTTCATGAGTTTGCTCATTTACATATCCCCCTTGAAGATATATCGTTAGCCACCAGGAACTTTGCTGATGAAAACACCCTTGGAGTCGGACTACATGGAGCTGGAAAGCTTTACAAAGGACAACTTAAGTGGTCCGGTCAATTGATTGACATTGTTGCACGAAAGTTAGAAGGTATATACATGGAAGCAGAGATTGAGTTATGGACAGAAATTTCAATGCTTACTAGTCTGAATCATAAAAATCTGGGGTCTATTGTTGGTTTTTGCAATGAGCATGGTGAGAAGATCATCATTTACAAGCATGCACTTCATGGATCTCTCCACCAATATCTAAGTGATCCAGAACTCACATGGCCTCAAAGGCTGAATATATGTTTAGGTGTTGGGCGTGCTTTGAGTTACATCCATTGTGATGTCATACATTGTGACATCAGTAGCTATAAAATTTTAATAGATGAAGATTGGGAAGCCAAGGTATTTGGTTTTGAGCTTTCCACAAAATACCCTGGAAGTTTTGTGCATCGTCTTCTTGTTTCTCGTTATGTTGATACGTCTCCCTACAAAGACCCCATGTACAGAAACACCCTAAGTTTGACACCCAAATATGATGTTTACTCTTTCGGGGTGTTATTGTATGATGTCCTTTGTGGGGGAAAACCAATGAGTAGATACGATTGTATAACGGAAAATTTGGATGAGATCATCGATCCTAATCTAAGAAAACAAATGGACACTCAATCCTTGACCATCTTCTTAAAAGTAGCTTATAACTGCTTGAATAAAGCTTGTGTGCAACGTCCAAGTATGGATCAGAGTGTCAAAGAACTTGAGAACGCGTTGGAATTTCAATGCAATCCTGAAAATCTTGTAAGACTGTTGGTTTGCTGGTTTGTTTTCTTTCATCCTTCTGTAATATACTAGTTTTGTTTACTAACTTGTATTCCACAATTGTATTGAAGGGGCACTCAACAATTGCAGATGAAGCTACATCATCCCACAGCTTGACGGTAATTATTTTCTTTCATCTTTTGGTAATCAACGTCTCACCACATCTAGCACGAAGCAAACACATACATTGTTATGATCAGTGGCGGATCCAAGATTTTTTTCCACTGGGTTCACTTTTTTAGGTGTTCGAATTTCGTTCAACCCGACGTTAGAATTTTCGGGTCAGGTCGGGTTTTATCGCTAAAGATTTCTATACTATTATCTATCTTCGTCTTCATAGAAACACATTTCTCTAAAGTGAGATCTAATAAGCTTCTACATAAGTAATTTGAGTCAAGACGGGTCAGGTCCGGTCGGACTTTATCACAAAGTCACTTTTTCCATATCATCTTTAGAAGTTAGTGAACCAAATAACTCAGCTAAATCTACTCCAATAGTCTAAGCATGACAAGATGAAGTAATTGTTGTGTTGACCCTTACTTTTCAATTTCAGAACTCATAAAACCATACTCAAATACTGTTGCATTGAAGAATCAAACTGGTGTGTTCACTTCATGTAAATTTTGAACACAACTAAAAAATAATCAAAAACCGAATCCATTTGTTGAGAATTAGAAATAATGTGTACACAAGTTGCATAAAATTCCTTTCATCTGAAATATAGAAAGATGTAATATTGAGCATAATGGCTAAAGTAGGTTGTCTGCATTCTCAGTACAAACAATTTCAGGTTAATGCGATGATACCCAAATTTTGCTAATCATCCACAAGTTATAAATCTGGCTCTTAAGTTTTATTCAAACATACAAAGATTTTCAGGTTAAAGCATATTAAAAGACAACAAATTGAAGATTAACATCAACAATTTATAACAAACCTGAGAGATTGAGAGAGATTAGGAGTGGTGGAACCAACAGCTAGAATTGGATAGGTGGAACGTGGATGGCGAGGTGGAGGCGGATGGCGAGTGGTGGTTGTTCGATGGGTGGAAGGGACAGGGGGCTGGACTGGAGAGGGTGGAGGGCAAGGCTATTCATGCGTTTTTTTAGTTTAACCCTAAATATGGGTTTTGCAAATAAAAAAAGAACAAAAAAAACCTAAAAGCACAATGATGCAGGAATTCAACTCGAGATGTCATGGATGGAGACGGGAGACTTACCAGTGGAAGATTAGAACTTTTTTGTTATGGGTTCATTCATAATTTACTTTTGGGTCCCTACTGTATTTTCTTTATAAGTTTTTGCTAAAAATTACAAACCGAATGGGTTCCTGAAAACCCGATCTTTTGGCCTAAATATGCCCCTTGTTATGATGTACATTGGTCACATGTGAGATACATAATATGTACCACTTTAATGATTAGTTTTAACATGGATTAACATCAATATATGTGCATACATATCGTACCAACCACATCTTTTTCACTTACCCACATCTTTAACACACTAATACATAACTTTATTATGTATCCCGATAGTATATTACGTTAACATCCTTGTTAGTGCACTTTTGTGTCCGGTGTTAGTGCAAACAAACTAGATTGCATGTTAGTTTGAGTATGGAATAGTTAGTGAGTGGTCAAACAAATGTGCTTAGACCCATTTGTTTGAAGTGATCAAACAAAGGGGTTTTTTGTTTGACTTTGTGTGTTTGCAAGTTAGATAAGTATGGTCAAACAATAAGGGATTGTTGTTTGACTATTGTAAAGAAGATAGTATGGTCAAACAACAAGGGGTTGTTGTTTGACTATTGTAAACAAGAAGTGGGATGTTGTTTAGAATTTCCAAACAACATGAGACCTATATAAGCATGTTCTTGTTTCATTTGCAAACAAGGTTTTAGAGTTTGGCGAGAGACCACCACTTGGTCTCTCCGGGTTTTCACGACATATGCTCTTTCGGTATGTTGGATAGCTTATCATATGACTAATTGTAACTTTATGTTGTCCAAATTTATAAAGAAAGTGTTAACCTTCCATCTATGAATTTTGCACTAATCCTTGATTAACGGTTCTAGACACAGAATTTCAACCCTAATTCACCAAATGTATTTCCTTATCCTTTAGTAAGCAAACATAACTTGAGCAATCTATTGTTTATTATATATACAAATTGTAGTTGCAAAATTCAGGTAAAACACTACATAAATAAAGTAATATTTTAATCATATCGTTTCATGCTATGTGATTCATAAACGCGAATAATAAATATAGGGGAATTTAATGACTTTTCTATGGGTCAAAAGTTGAAACTTTCATCAAATAGTGTGATCACCAGATTCTCTTCTTCCTATATACAATTACACCAGCTGCGGCTTAATGGGGATGTATAATGGTCTAACATACGAAAGTTCTTCCTACTTTAATTGTTGAATTAAACTCATCAAGAATCGTGAATACACGAGGAATTTATCAGCAAGGTGACGAGAGGCATTTGCTGCAAAATCTTTCATCAAATAACTTAAGTAATTGAAGTTAAGGCTTTTTTTATTTTTTTATTTTTTTATTTTTATTTTTTATTTTTTTTTTTGCAATACCATGCATCAAATTTTGAGCTAGAATTGTTGCATGCTGGGTCAAATGATATAATCTTTCTTAAGAAGCAGATAACGATATGCTATATGAGGGTGTTAAAATCCCAAAGTTGTTTAATCATAACAATCATAGGCATGATTTGTGGTTAGGACCTGGTGAATTTTGTTGGTAGTGAAGAAGTGGTTTAAAGATAATAGTCTATATATCGTGGATCATGGTTTAAATATACTAGAAGGTAATATTTTCTTTTGAAAGATAATGTGGACATTTTTTTTGCAATTTGGTGGGTGTAAGGAGGAGATAACACACACATAGTTATATGTATAGTAATATATAATATTATATTTGTTTTCGTAAAGGTATAATATTTTGGTATATATATTATCGTGGTAGGAGACATGTGGATTACAAATGTCAGTTCTACTTGCAGTTTTGTAAAAGATGTATATCCTATCATTCTTCTTTCCATCCATAACTACACTCGCTTGATCCAAGTCAAGTTTGGTTCATGTGGCCATGGAAGTCTTCTTATAAAATATCCGTTCATTGCATATTGTTTTAAAAGGTTCTTAGACCATATTGTCCTTGATTTATGAAGTCCAAGGGAAAAGTTTCTCTCTCTTATCATGCTTATATCGAAATTTGTTTGCAATAGTTTTGTGAATTCTTGCACAACTCAAAGTTCGTAGAACCATTTATCATTCACCTATACGTATACTTCAAGTATAATCTGAGTCTTATGATGCCTCAAGAATATTGTGGCATGAATGTTCTCTTTTTGGATTCATAAAGATACGGGGAATATGCACCAAGTTTCATACCATGCCTTAGGAGCAAAAAGACTAAATGGGCTTCCATCCAAGTCTTTTAAACACCCAAGCCCAATAGCAAATAAACTAGCCCAAGGACTTCACACATCAAGCACAACAGATTAATTCTATTGTGTTATTCTACTAAGTCATTGCTTTAGAACGTTTAAGACTTTCAGCTTCATTCTACGGTGTTTTTCGCTGTTTTACCTAAGAAGTCCACATTTGCTTCGAACTTCGTTTAACTATTTCCAAAGAGTTGTACCTTTTATGATGTACAGCCTTGTCCCTTTGTCCCTTCGTTTAAACCGAGTATCAAGGTGACTCAAAGGTGAAAACGATGAAACTACAGGGACTGAGGCGAGAGTTTTAAACAATCCGAATGAAGGATGGTGACGCGGTTGTAGATTTCTTGTCCAAAACAATGAAGATAGTGAACAAGGAGCGTGCATATGGAGAAACTATTACTGATTAAACGATAGTTGATAAAGTGCTGAGAAGTCTTCCTCCAATATGGGATCACGTGGTTCCTGCAACAGAGGAATCTAAAGACCTCTCAATACTCACATTTAATCAACTTATGGGTTCCTTGCAAGCGCATGAGGCTAGAGTCAATAAAAGGGCTGAACCAGTGAATGTGAATGAGGAGCATGCTTCTTAGGCGGTTGCAACAAATGATGGTGATATAAATGGGTCCACATGTAGTAGAGGTAGAGCCCCATTTTGGGGACGTGTACGAGAAAGAGGAAGGTTCTCATGTAGTAGGAGTGGTGCTATACACTGTTACAACTATAATAAGTTTGGCCACGTGAAGGCTGATTGTTGGAGCGAGCCTTAAGCACAAGTTGTTGTCGAAGATAGCAAGTTGTTCATGGCTATAGGTTAAGAAGGGAGACCAGAAAGTGAGGTGTGGTTTGTAGACAAGTGATGTTCAAAACATATGATAGGAAGAAAGTCATTGTTCAAGAATTTTTACGCTTCAAAGAAGTTAAGTGTTAAGATGGGTAATGGAAAAGCAACTAAAGTAGGAGTTGGTGCAGTGAAGACAGAAGTTGACAAGAGGCAACAAAGAACACTCAGTGATGTACAATTCTCACCAAACCTAAGCTACAACCTTCTAAGTGTTTGTCAGTTGATGAAGGGATGATATGGCCACTTAAATGAACGTGGATTGAAAATGTTAAGTAGTAAGAAGTTAGTTGATGGGTTGCAAATACACTCATGGCTATTGTGTGAGAGTTGTGTAAATGAGAAGCAAACAAGGAACTCATTTTCCAAACAAGGATTTAGAGCAACTAAGTGATGTAGCGCGTGATACGGAAACGAAGATCAAATACGTTGATTCTAAGAATACCCGTGTAGTTCTTCCCCAACCCCCAAGATTCCACTAAAAAGGCACGGAATTTGAAGTGAAAAATGAGTTATATCAAAATTCAAGTCTGATTCTTCACGTTACTAGAGGAACATATAAATAGAAACCGAAATTCGAAATGGGCCTCAAAAAGACAACGGGCCAAACACAAGCCCAAAAACAAAATGCCCAAAACACTTCAAAAAACATAAAAATGCAAATAACTAATAGAAATAAGCGTTTTTTGGCCCGGACGATGACCCAAACCGCCATAGGCTGTTTGCAGCAAGATGGAGCTCGTTCTCACGTTCGTTTTGCCTGGTCGCACGCCCAAAACGGACCCCCGTAGCCCAAGTTAGAGCCATTTTAGTGAGGCCCTTTTTGTTACGCGGTCTTAGCCCTCCAAATACGAGATAGCCCGCTCTTCCACACTTGGGCCCGCATCATTCCCCCCTGGATAGACAAAATTCGCCCTCGAATTATCAACAAGTTCATCATCAGAAGAATCACCATAGTAAGGCAACAGATGCTTCACATTAAACACATTAGAACAACGAATGTGACTTGGCAGCTTCAGACGATACGCATTCGGATTGATCTTCTCCACGATTTCAACTGGGCCAATCTTCTTGGCTGACAACTTGTTGTATTCCCCAACTGTAAAACGATCTTTATTCAAAACAGCCCAAACAAAATCACCTTCCTCGAACTCAACATGCCTACGCTTCTGATCAGCAGCTTGCTTATACTTCAGATTAGCTCGGGTCAAATGTTCATACACAGCATTATGAACTTCATGTAAACCCTCCACAAAATCTTGAACTTTCTTTGGAACAGATCCAGAGAAACAGGAAGACACATCAAATCAAGTGGTCCCCGAGGCTGAGATGAATGAACTATCTGAAATGGGCTATATCCGGGTCTCCGATTAACAGCATGATTATGAGCAAACTCAGCTTGGCACAATTTTTGATCCCATGCCTTCACATGATCACCAACCAAACATCTCAGCAAATTCCCAAGTGACCAATTAACAACTTCAGTTTGCCCATCAGTTTATGGGTGATAAGCACTACTGAAGTTGAGTTGAGTATTCACCATCTTCCACAAGCTACGCCAAAAATGACTCAGAAATCGGGTATCCCGATCAGAAACAATAGAAGAAGGTAGCCCATGCAAACGGTACACGTCACGAAAAAGAGTTGGGCTACATTAACAGCATCAGTCGTCTTCTTACAGGGAATAAAATGGACCATCTTAGAAAACCGATCCACGACAACAAAGATGGAATCATTACCTCTCTGAGTACGAGGTAACCCCAACACGAAATCCATACTAATATCAACCCATGGCTGTTATGGAATTGGCAAAGGCATATAAAGACCCGCATTGGTAGCCGTCCCCTTTGAAACCTGACAAATACGACACCTCTTCACATAAATCCACCTCTTTCCTCATAGTAGGCCAATAATAAGAAGCTTGAACCAGCTGTAAAGTACGGTCATGACCAACATGCCCTTTACCATGTAACTCCTTAATAATCTGTAAGCGAAGAATAGAATCGGGAATACATAGCTGATTCCCCTTGAACAGAAAACCATCATGCAAAAGAAAGTCTGACTTTTGCCCAGTTTCCACATCCTGCAAAATAACTGAGAAATAAGGGTCAATGGCTAACTACTCACGAATGACCTCCAGACCCGGCACATCAATCCTCATAGATACAAGCAGATTATTCCTCCTGCTTAAGGCATCAGCAACCCTATTTGAAACACCCGTCTTGTGTTTGACCACAAAAGTAAACTTCTCATGGTCCCCCCATCTGCGGTTCTTCTTCTTGGAGTGGCGTGTAGTGGCTGCCACTTGATGGTTGAGGGGTGCTGATACGCACTCTTCCTCGCACGGACATCCGTGCATTTGATCTTCGTCGCCTCGGTGGCTCCTGAGGCGGCTGCTGTACTGGTGGTGTTGGTGATGGAGTAACTGCCACAAAGCGAAAATCCTCAGAAGGATCCTGCTGCTGCTGCTGGTGGTACGGAGACGAGTGCTCGAAGGGGGTAAAATATCATTCAATCTGGTTGAACCTTGCCTGATAGCTATCCGGACCGCGGTAAGGCGATCCATGAAATGAGGACCCATCAGAGATCTCAATGGGGTGGTTTGGGGTCCCAGTTGCTGGTTCGACGGGATCTGTGTCCTCGTCCATATCCATGGCGTGATCTCCCGAGAAGTGGTCTTCGGGTCCTAGTGGGTTAAAACCCACGGGTTCTTGAATGTAGTTTGCCGGGTTGAACCGGCTCTGAAAGACAGGAGTGGGGTCGCCAAAAGAGTGGTGCTGGGGTCGCCAAAAGAGTGGTGCGAATTCGATCGCTGAAGAGGTATGAATGAAGGTATGGAGTTGTTGGGCTCATTTTCTGAATGTGGCCCGAAGGAGTGGTGGTAAGACGGTGATGAGCTTAGAGAGACAGATCGCCTCCCTGGTTCTATGTAAGTCCTCCAAGGTTCTTGGGGACTGGTGCTCATGGTAATTGATGGTGTGCGTCGGTGGGAAGGTCCAGCCTCGTGATCATGGCCCGTCATTGGGGCCTTGCCTCTTCCTCTTCTCATCCTTGGCGGCATAATTAACCTGTCAATAATAATAAGGATAACAAACAAGAATATATATATAAATGAAAGACAAAAATAAAACAAAACAGAATTTACCGTATGTTATTTGTCTAGACTCGAGGATCGAGGAATGTGCAATTTGTGTAACTGAGATTAAACACAAAAGGCTAGTGTTTAATTCACTCAGTGTTGGCTCTGATACCAACCTGTCACACCCCGTTAATTCCACTTACTACCGGTGGGCCCGGAGGGGAATATCGTGACGTAGTTAATATCATCATAGTCAAACAACACAAATTTTAAATGCACAGCGGAAGCAAAAGAGAATGAATCACATTACCACCGAAATATAGTAATATCAAAGTATCACAAATGGACTGTAATGGATCCACAGGCGGATCAAAAAAAAAGGAAAATTGTTCAACAGACTTTAACATCTAGAGCATGCAAGACTTGATTATTGATGCCTGGAGTAGCCAGCCTATTTCGTATAGTACCTGCACTTAGCCTTTTTGGAAAATACGTCAGTTTACACTAGTAAATACAACTTAACTGACTCATTTTGAAAAGAGTTTGAAAATTAATTTGAATGCACTTAGGCAAAAATATCTTTTATAACTTGGGACAATTATTCAGAAATAATCTTGTATACAGTTTTACATATTTGTCCTCCATTAGAACTGGTTAGAAGAGCCGGCTTAGATTAACTGACACGCCACAGGTATAATGCCCACAAGGTTGATTCCTTTAAGTGGATTACCAGTTTTTACATATGCAACTATCAGGTGTAATGCCTACACCCCGTGCTTAGGTTGTGGCCATTTCTTTGAATGATGCCAAGGATATCCGGGACATGGTCATTTAACCCCCAAAGGCCATACACCAAATAATACAGATTAAAACGGGTTATGTAAATACATTAATCACAATCCGATTTAAATGGCTACACGCCCGACCAAACGGTATTATAATACCGTATCCCAAGCCCGTATAGGGAAAATAAGTTAAGAGTATTTACCTGAGCAAGTAATATTCAAAATCAGCAAGTGCACGTATCTTTTACTGGGCTCCTAATCTGGAACAAAGGTTTTTAAATACCTGTTAGATTCCTAACGGGTCTTAATTAAGCCTAGACTTAGACCGGTTAGTTTTAAAAAGGAAGATACGGTTCAAACGCGCGATTAAGCGAAGACCGGTTTAGAATGTGTTTTTGACCCAACAAGCTTGTATACTTGTTTAATGTGGGTAAGCTAAACAGATTCTGGATTTTGAGTAAAAATGATAAGGTTTGACCCGTTTCGGCTAATTTATGCAAACTAGTTACATAAGCCGATCCGAACGCGAAAAGTGCGTAACGTGTTAACCAAAAGAATCATAAACAATTTTCCTGAGCTAATATGCCTTAAACATGTTGTGATATCAGTAAGATACCTTCCATTATGCCCAAAATGAATTTAGACTCAATTTATGCCCCGTAGGGGTATTTTGGTCATTTTAAAGCTTTAAAAGAGTTTTAAAATAAAACTGAGTTTTAGGTCTGATATAATCAGTAAAAATACTTATTTTTATAAGTCAATACAGTAGGGTATCATACATATGTGAAATTTATTATTTATAACCATACTATGCACCGAAGGGGCATTTTGGTAATTTCACATAGGCTTTAAAAGGTCAAATCTGGAAATCTGAGTTTAAAACTTTTGCTTACTGTTTAGTTATGAAAATTTTAATGAAAATATCAGTAGGTACTAAACCTTATATGTGAAAAATAGTTTTAACTCATATTATGCGTTAAAAACGCTTAAAAAGGCGATTTTGGGCTAATTCCGGGTTTTATATAGAAAGCTGATATTTTTATTATTCCAAAAAGCTCAAAATACTTTATTAATCATATAAAATCAGTAGCAAAAGGTTTGGGGTCCAAATGATTTGTAAAACTCATTTTATAGGCCAAAAGGGCAAAACCGGCAATTACTGAATCAAGCTTAGAACCCTAGGTTATGCTCAGCCTAAAAATAAATAAAAATCTTTAAAAATCTCAAAATATTATTTTACATCAGTAGGTAAAAATTTTGGTATTAAAAATTGTGTTTATATAGGCTATGTGCTAATTATGCCGTTTATTAAGTAAAAAGCTTTCTAATTACGCTATTGAGCATAACTCCTAATCTAAACCTTAAACTGATGTGAAAATTTACGGACATGTTTATAAATCAGTAATGAACGTTCCTATTCTTTCACATTTTCAAAATTATCATTTTAAGGTTAAAAGGGCATAATGGTCAACAATTAAACATATAACGGAAACATGCAAATGAATTAGATAACTAACGAACCAAGTTGTATAATCTCAGAGGGTTATACTTATAGGTAACTTGGTCCTAATAAAGCTCTAAGGCAATCCTAAACTATGCTCTAATGGGTCAGAACTGAAAGTCAAAGTGATAGTCAATTTTGTGACTTTCGGTTCCAAACCGAGCTTAAACTGAAAATTGTCGGGTTGAACATGTTTAGACATGTTCTTACATTAATTACCAAGTTATATTAATGATAAAACATGTTGCATGGCTTCTACATTGCTAATTATGCATTAATTTGAAAATAAGCTTTCTGTTGACTTTTTAAGATTATCTTTGACCCGACATTTGACCTACTTAGAGTGGGAATCAGAGAGTACCCTTTTAAGGGTTTATTACCCACATAATTACCAACTCATAGGTATTTTTAATTCGAGATTTGACTGGACAAATTATGAGTAATCTCGAAGTCAAACCTTAATTATGACGGTTTGACTATAAGCTAATTAACTAAGCTAAACTAAATTAAAGAAGGTTAAGGACACTTACAAGAGTCCTAAGCACGACTAGGGATCTTAAGAAAGCTTGCTACTGATCAGAGGAGCTCCAGAAATGTGTCTTGAGTGAAAATGAAATGAGCAAGTCCCAAATGTTTCAACAAAGCTTTTTATATACAAACTTAGATTGCATGAGATGATGCAAACCAAGTCTACTGATGTTTTATGATGGTCCCATGTGTCCCTATAATGCCAAAACCAGTTGCCAAGACCCTAATTTCGAAAACTACTCTCATAAGGCGGTGCAACAGGCTGAACAGGCATCTGTCCATTTTCTGCTGCCAGCGACTGTCTTACGGACCGTAAGCAAAAAGCCTTGCGGACCGTATGCACCTCTTACGGACCGTAAGCCCTTGGCTTTGCGGTCCGTAACCGACCTTGGCTTATATCGCCCAGTTGCAGAGCTTGCGGACCGTAAGCCTAAGGCCATACGGTCCGTATCCGATGACCAGAAAACAAAAACTTGCAAACTTTCAAGCTTTGACCATGCAATCTTTCAAAGTTCGGATCTTGGGTCTTTTGCAACAGCATGGGACCACTTTAATCAGTCCTGAAAGGTTATAAAGACCTTTGCCATGCACTTAATCATCCTTGGATTCTTGTGGAGAATCTTGTCATGCATTTAAATAAGTTAAATTCTTTTGAATAAGAATTTGATTATGAGCTTCTTGTAACATCATTTTAAGAACCCAAATTCTTTATAAGTTGAATTTATTTATTATAGGAATAACCGGTTCTAAGATATATCAGATGTTTATCACCTTGATTAAGGTCTTGGGATTTACAATTTGGTCGCTCAGAGGTGTTTATTAACATGACGACCTTCTTAAATCCTACCACACATCTTTTACTTGATCCGGGTTCCTGACACATTTATCTTACATGACACGTGTCTTTATTTTATTGGGTATGATTTTACGAGGTGTTACACCACTAAATAAAACTCTAGATCATAAGTACTGTACCTCAACTTAGGCCCAGTTAACTTCTCACTAAAATAAGCAACAGGTCGACCACCCTGACTAAGAAACCCACCAATTCCAACCTTTGAGGCATCAGTATGAAGTTCAAAAACTTGAGAAAATCAGGCAATACCAGAATTGGTGCTGTAGTGAGCTTCTCTTTCACAACTTGAAAAGCCAACTCTGCCTCATCTGTCCATACAAACGTCTTTCCCTTCATACAATCTGTCACTGGGGCCATAATAGAACTGAAGCGTGGAATAAATCGTCTGTAAAAAGAAGCAAGCCCATGGAAACTACGAACTTCAGTAATGGTAGTAGGAGTTGGCCAATTTTGAACAGCCGCCACCTGGGATTCATCAACCTGTATCCCATCACCAGAAATAACATACCCCAAGAATAACACCTTAGGGGTCATGAACACACACGTCTTGGTGGCTGCATAAAAACGGTCCCTGCAAAGTAAGGCCAACACCTGCCTCACATGCACAACATGGTCGCTGAAAGAAGCACTATAAATAAGAATGTCATCAAAATACACAACCACAAACTTCCCAATAAAAGGTCTAAGCAACTGATTCATCACAGGCATAAAAGCACTAGGTGCGTTTGATAAACCAAATGGCATTACCAACCACTCATACAACCCTTCACGAGTCTTGAAGGCAGTCTTCCACTCGTCACCCGGTCTAAGACGAATCTGGTAATAACCACTCTTCAAATCTAACTTCGTAAAAATAGTAGCACCACTAATTTGATCAAGTAAATCATCAAGTCGAGGAATAGGAAACCTCTACCTCACAGTAATCTTGTTGATTGCTCGACTGTCAACACACATACGCCAAGTGCCATCTTTTTTTGGAGTCAATAAAGCCGGAACAGCACAAGGGCTCATACTTTCACGAACGTGGCCCTTAGAAATCAACTCCTAAACCTGTCTTCGCAACTCTTCATGCTCAGTAGGGCTCATCCTGTAATGTGGTCTATTGGGTAACTGTGACCCAGGCTCCAAATCAATATGATGTTGGATGTCACGCAAAGGTGGTAATTCATCAGGCAACTCAACAGGAAAAACATCAGAAAATTCCTCAAGTAAAGGAACCATAGCATCAGGAATTTCGACTTCCTCGGGCACTGCCTTCCCTATCAAAATAAAAACATTGTCTGTGTCCTCCAACTCATCTTGAAACTGACTGATGATCAACAAAGTACCCGACTGTTTTGTGGCTAACTGCTTAGGCTTGCTAGGAACAAGAGTTATCTTCACACCACCAAACAGAAAGCTATAAGTATTGGACTGCCCGTTATACTCTATATTACGTTCATATTCCCAAGGTCTACCCAACAATAAGTGACACGGGTCCATAGGGACCACATCACACACAACATCATCTTTAAAGGTGGACCCAATAGAAATAGAAACAAGTGCCCTTTTAGATACCGTCACTTCACCTCCCTTTTTAAGCCATTGAAGCTTATAAGGCTTGGGGTGACTCTCTGTTTTCAAGGCTAACTTTTGAACTGCCTCTTCAGAAATCAAATTGTCACAACTCCCCGAATCAATAACGAATGTGCAAACCTTTCCCAAAATGGTACATGTTGAGTGGAAGATATTATGCTTAAGCCAGTCATCCCCATCTGCCTTTGGTGTATAGTAAGATCGTCTAACTACCAAGTTCACACCAACATCACCGGTCATAACCTCTTCTTCATATTCAGTTTCTTCATCATACACTGGGTTATTTTCATACTCTTCATACTGATTATCCTCGGACTCAGCAAACAACTGTTTTTTACCAGCCCTTTTACACTCAGCTTGACGATGGCCCGTCTCACCACAATTGAAACATCTCGGACCACTACTACTAGCCCCCTTAGAAGTAGGCCCGGTATTGTTAAACCCCGACCTTTGCTGACTAGACCCGCCACGAGTTACCCCACCACTAGCCGACCCAACGTTCCCTCCGGTACGGGCAAATGAACTGTTCACCCGACGGTTCTGTTTCTCAAAGGCCAACGCCCGTTGGTGTGCCTCTGGAATGGTTAACGGGTCAAAAAGATTCACGGACTCCATGATTTGAACCCTCAGACCCCCAATATACTGAGAAATAAGTTGCTCCTCCGGTTCTTGAATATCATTCCTCGCAATTAAATGATAAAACTCTGTTGTATAATCATCAACAGATTTAGCCCCCTGTTTTAAATTCTGCAGACGTTGGTACATCAACCTTTGAAAATTATGAGGCAAAAAGTTGGACTGCAAGCACTTCTTCATCTTGGTCCATGTCACAATCCTTGACTTTCCAAGCCTGTTCCGTTTTAATTTCAATTCTTGCCACGATGCAGAGGCCCTACCACGTAACCTGGTAGCAATCAAGGCCACCCGTTGTTTTCAGGCACCTCCTTGTACTCAAACACCTCCTCCACGGTAGCCAACCAATCGATGAACCCCTTCGGATTCAAACTAGCCCCGTCAAATTTTGGAATATCAATCCTTATCCCAGAATCCCAACGCCTGTTACCCCCTCCATGTTCGCCCCTTAGTCGCCCTTCATGTTCGTCAAGAAAGTGTACTTTTATGGGATAATGTGCAAACTCAAGAACTTATAGGTTCTTTGAGTTAAAAACAAAAAAAAATGATCCTGGGCCGTGATGTTTTGTTTGATAAAGGGAACAACACTCAAAGTACATCTAGTAATAATGTGATAACTCCTGAGCCAATAGTCCATTAAAGATGAAGTCATTGGTGAAATTTATGATGCAACTGTCCCTATTGAAGACTTTAGGTACTCATGTCAATTGGCTTTTTCTTTGATGGTTCCAAGAAGCATTAGAGATTAAAAATGGAGACAAGCCATGAAGGAGGAACTTGACTTGTTGGAGTAACACAAGACCTGGTCGATGACTGATCTCCCAAGCAATAAACAAGTTATAGGCATGAAGTGGGTGTTTAAGTTGAAGTATGATGCAGATGGTTAGGTGGATCGATATAAAGCGCTTCTAGTCGCTAAAGGATATGCTCAAGATGTCACACCTGCTCATAGGCGGAAGCACAAGGTGTGAACTTGATTAGTTTTCATTGCATACGTTATAAGTAAACATTCTATATGAATAAAGTATGCGCGATTTTCACCTATTCCAAGATATAAAAAGTATTCAAGTCACAAGTTTGCTCTCAAAAGACATCACTAGTAATTATTGTTTTACAAAAGAAGACTTGTACAAAATAAAGTTTTAATAGTTTGAGATTTTGCATTCAATCTTTCGCATAAGGGCGGGAGATGTGAACTAAATCCTCCGTAAGGATGACATCACTTGCTTTCTTGACATGTCGGTTCTTGCTTCATGAAGTCCAAGGATCCACTAGTTACCCGAAATACATGTAAGTTTGAAAAGTCAACATAAAGTCGGTGAATTCATGTGTTTGTTTGCTTTGTATCAAATGAATCTCGAAAACATTTGAAAGTCTTGTATTGTAAATCAGTATGTGAAAACGTCTATGAAATTTGAGGATCATTAATGTTTTGCAAGGAAATTAATATGTATGTCATAAGTAAGCAACTAAACCTAGATGATGATATTCGAACCCTTCCGATATGAGACCACAAAGCATCCCTAAAAGGTTAAGAAACCGGGAGTGGAGCTCGCCAAGATTCAATAGATCTACACCTTTTGCACCTCAGTCGTTATGTATGATTAATTGTTACTCTTGTTCATTTTCTACTTATGCGCACATGATCTAAAGTGATTTCATTCCATAGCTAAACCTACCCTTTATTGTAACATGTATTCCCTCCTCGATTGTTTAACAGTAAAACATTGAAAAGTTTGAAAGGAGGGACATGAACTCACAGTTTTGCGTTCGAAAGATAAGTGCTAGCAAAGGAGTATCCAAACACGTAGAGAAACCTACAAGTGCGCTAACACATTTGGCACTTAGGTCTTTACAAGACCGTGTACATGATGCTCATCTTGAATGTCGTTAAGTTTCTATTTTTTTATTTATTTAGGAACCCTTGTGTGTTTTAATATGTTGGCATTTGATTTGTATGTTCGTTGTTAATGTGTGTGTCTGTGTGTGTGTGTATATATATATATATTGTATCCACGTTGTGTATGAACGGGCCTCACCCTTCATATGTCTTCGTGCCTAGCATGAGTGTAAGTGGGCCTAGCCCATAAGTGTCTTCGTGCCTTGTACGATGTAAGTGGGCCTAGCCCGTATGCGTTTTCGTGTCTCGTACGGTGTAAGTGTGCCTAACCCATATGTGTCCCCATGTCGCGCATGGTGTAAGTGTGTCACACCCCCAAATAACCACCTAGGGCATGTCCCTATTGGAGGTGCAACGATCCAACAAGAGCCACCAATCATATCAAACACAAGTTATAATGTATTGAAATACCCGATTGAAAGAAATGTATCGTTTGAAAAGTTAAACCAAAACCAAAGTATTGAGCGGAAGCATGAATGTATAAGTGTGTAAATGTATCGAAACCAAATCAATGTAATTGTTTATCATGACCACAACCACTCCAGCAGCATCAGACGGCAAGCTCCCAAGTTCCTTCAATAATTACCTACAAGCATGCAACAAGTGTGTCAGACTACGCTGGTGAGTTCAAGGTTTTGTTAACGGGTTGAGTTACCAGATGTTTGTTAATGCGATTCAATGTTGTGTTACAATGTTGCTCATGTTAGATACCCTAGGGAGAGTGCCCATGTGTATCCGGGGAGTGGGTACCCCTTAACGACCGATTGCTATGTTGCCTTCGTTAGATACCCTAGGGAGAGTGCCCATATGTATCCGAGGAGTGTGCCTCTAACAACCATAGCCATACCCAGATAATTAGTTCACGCCCGTCCTTACGGCCCGGTGTGAGGTTTCCCACCTAATAGCGCTTTCAACTAATCACCCCCATTGCCCTCCAGGCAATAACCAAAACCGATTAAGTTATTTACCCAATGTTTCCCTTCCAAATGTTTACCAGTTGTCCCAAACCACCGGGACGCATGCTTGAGAAAATGCAATGAACTCACCTTGATTTGCTCGGCAGAATATTTCACTTGTTAATTTATTCAATACTCGCGACCTAGGAGAGTGTTTGGTAATGATCAGTTTTACAGTTTGTTTACACATAGACCGCATCAGTGGTTGTCACGTATGGCATATATAACAGTTAAGCAGCAATTCAAGCAAGAACAATAATTATTCAACATAAGATCAGTGAACTAAATAATCCATATTACACCAACTGGCCCAATATTAAACTCAATCCAACTCATATTCACATTGCAAGTTCATTACGTCAATCCATTTAAAGTGCGGCCCATGAATCCACCCAATTTCTATTACCCACACTTGGCCGGCCCATAATAAAATTAGATGTCCCCTTTCTTGGTTTCGTGTACATAGCAGTGAACTAAATAGTAATTAAATCATGCTGTCAATTGATAACTTAAAACAGTCTTTTAAAACCAAGGATCATTTAACAAATACATGGATAATATGCCAACCTAATTCCCTATTCAATAGATCCCAACCTTAGTAAATCAGCACATACATATACACGCAGAATTCCTTAATATTAGTTAACATTCTTTTATTTATTTTTTTTTCAGCTAGTCACACTTGAGTACAAACAAAAATATCAATTGAAGTGGGCCGAACAAACCCAGTTATCCGGCTGCCACTATTGGGCCAACTTATTCACCTTATGTAGAACATGTTTCGGGTCCAGGAAGTCACCTTGTGGGCTGGTATATGTTACTGAAAGGACATAGGTATTAACCCAACATACTCGGCCCAATAGTCCCCTAAGATATGAAACCCAGTTAACCACCCAGTACCCAGATTCATTATCGCAACCATCCCAGCTAATCTATTGGGCCTCAACAGTTTCATCAAACTTTGCCCATGTCACACAACAACCCGTCAAGTCGTGACACATACAAATTCCATGGCATCAATCATCATATATATGTACACGTATATGCAATTAAATTGGCTAGCATGCACACACCTATATCCGGACATTTATCACCGAGATCATACACCACATAACACCTTTGCATCATCATAATCAAACAGTTTGCAATCGGAACTAGCAAGTTGCCCAAGCATAAAATCTAACATATATTCTTATTGCATCAACAGTTAACAAGGTGAATAAACAAAGATAGCACTAACCGATGATGGTGATCCTGACTGGGGTTTTGCTACTGCCGTTCACCCTTGATTAGGGTTTGCAAAAATATGATAATTGTTATGTTTTACTTTCTAATCTACGTACACATATAATAGGGCAAGGAGTTGGGCCGAGTTCTATAACATTAAAGGGTTGGGCCAAGTAGCATTTAGTTCAAGGATTATTTAAGAAGGGTTGGGCCAGGATACTTATAAGATTATTTAAGGAGGGTTGGGCCAGGATACTTATAAGTGATGGCGGCCCAATGACCTCGGCGAGGCCCAACTCAACCCCGTAGCCTACTAAGCACCAACATACACAATCGCGTTTAACGGTCAACAAGTTTACTAAGGTTACGAGTATGAAATAACTTTTATCATCGACAAGAGGTGTGAGAGAGAGAACTAATAATGAAACGGGATCGCGTGACTAAGAGGCACTAACCTTTAAAGTTCGGGTTGTCACATCATCCCCAACTTGAAAGAAATTTCGCCCCGAAATTTGACAAGTAAGCACAGAAGAGTGAAGCGATAGAAACTCTAATTAAACTATATGTAATGCTACACAAATAAGAATCACAAATAATAATCAAACATTACGCGCAATCACTAAGCATCCAGATAATCGCACAGACACCACGTTAACCAAATTGTAAAACAGGATTGCGAGGTCAGTTGGGTGCCACATCATCCCCAACTTGAAAGGAATTTCGTCCCGAAATTCGCCAATGATATTGAAAGTTAGTCCCACCGTTTGAACAATCGGGGATAACAGAGCTTCACCTGATCTTTGCGTTCTCCCACCGCGAATTTCCACTATTTCTTAAGCTTAACAGCTTCCCAAGCGGTTCAAGTACAAATCCTGGATCTGCGACTAGGTTCTCATTTCCATATATGTGTTTCTGGTTGCTAATATCCTACCTTGACTTTCCCACTTGTCAAACTTCGTTCCCATGCGTTTCTAGGTGGGCCTTCAGGCCCGGTCACCCGCACATGGTCTTCAGGTTTCAATACATCCTATCAAAGCTCAGATGAATAGATATCAAGATCCGTGCGCTTCGCCTGCACCAGTTCCCTGCCAAAGGTTACTCCCCCATGCCCCGCATGGGTCCATCTTGAGAACCCTCTTCCTTCAGTTCTTCAATTTGAACAAGGCGAGTCTGATCAGGCATGTTAGAGTCGATAGTAGGCTGCAAAGCTCGTGCACGTCTAGGTTTCTCGGTCGGATTCATCCAATAGCTCCATCCGGCGATGCCATCACATGTTTAGCTCTCTCGAAACAAGGGTACACGGGAGGCCCTTGTGATCGGTCTTAGTGGTGCATTTGGTACTGTCCAAGTAATGCCTCCAATTAAATCCAAAGACTACGGCTTCCACCGCAGGTCGTGACTCGTGCAGTTCTTCCTGTAAGTTTATTACGTAAGTCATTACTTTCTCGTGTTGCGTCGGCGTGTAAACATTGCAGAGTTGGGATTCGAAAGCTGAAAAGATGTCCATCTGTTTTGTCCTTCACGAACACAGCACCCTACTGTGCTAAAGAGATTTAAGCTTCGCGATCTTCGAAAATCCCGTGGGTCTTTTAGCGAGATCCACGTGTATTCCCACTTCGTTGATCATATGACCAAAAAGGTATCTCTCGAATCCAGAAGTTACCTTTAACAAGACTTCGCGCGGAGTGGCTCCTCCCTCAGGAGCCCTAAAATAAGATACAAATGCCGCCCATTATGTTCCTTCCTCTTGGAAATGATCCAGAACGTCATCCATAAATACGGTCGATTCATGTGGTCCACAAAGCTGCTGGTCTGTTGATTAACTCAATGGTCATGGTGCACAAAGTCGCAATGGCCGTATTGCGTTTGATATGCCGTTTCAGGAACATTCTCCTCATGGTCTTCCGTCAATACATGGTCGAAGCAAACAGTTCTTGATTGTCACCTTGCTGAGTTCTGGATAATCAATACACATACGAAAAAGGCTTTATCTTCCCGAATATAGCTGGGGCTCCCCAAAGCGAACAAAAACTATGTCCAATAAAACTCCTATCCAACAGTTCCTGTAGATAGTCCTTGCAACCCTCCTGGTGCAAGACGGTATGTAGCACGAGTAATCAGGGTTGCCCCTGTCGTGAGATCAAACTGAGATTCTGCCTAACAGTGGTGGAAGTAAATCTGTAAGCTCTTCGGGTAGCACACCGAGAGGAATCACGAACAACTGGTGGATCCTCGATCCTCTTTTCCTTAGCCTCCACATCAGTAATGGTTGCTAACGTAGCGGGGTGATCCCTCCGTAGACACTTCTGGGCTTTCATAGCTGATATGGTGCTAACCTTTGCACCACTCTGTTGCTTTAGAACAAATAATGATTCTCCACACAAAATTTTCTCCTCACATGGTATGTCTGCGTGATTTCTGAATAACCAATCCACACTAACTACTGCATTGTAACCATCAGGGGTAGTAGAAGGAAGGTCGATGTCGAACACCTGTCCCCCAAGGTCGAGTTTGCATCCTATCCAAGCTATCGTGTTGCTATTACGCCTGGTATAGCCTATGCCATGCTAAATGTCCTTCCATGAGCATCGTTCCCAATGTTTGTTGTTTTCGCTACGAGGATTTCCAGTACCGTCGTCGTTCCTTTGGTTATGTGTCGTCTTGATTTAACAACTGCCAATCCATGCCGTAGGTACCTTCGTCCTCATACTGTAAGCTACGATTACGAGCGCTTCAATGTCGCCGTGCTTGTTGCCCTTAATGTCGCTGCTTGTAACGGGGTCCTGTGACATTTCACCAACAGGGTACATCTTTTCGTATTCCGTGCCACGTCTTAAGACGCTACTCATGGTGCGGGCGGTTACACAGTCCGCTCTACAGTCAATCGTCATCGATTTTGTCCTGATTGGTTCGTAAGAGTCGACTCCCATGAGTCTCTGGCTAGAGTTAAGGATTCGATTGGGGTCAAATCGCTATTGTTCGTTGTCGGTAACTAGGGTCGTTCAAATGCTGAAGTCGGTAAGGTACTACGTTTACCCTCTTATCCATCGTCCTTGCAAGTTGACTGAGTAATACACGGTATGTCGCGAGAGTGTTGTAGAAGTGATCGCACTTCGGGATCTAAGGCGTCAACACGCTAAGTTCCAGCAAACAAAGATATGTGAGGAAAGTATAGTCCAATCATTTGACGCTAAGCTATCCAACTCAGGGACGTTCATACTAGCACCTAACATTCTACACAGTTCGCTAGGCGTTCAGATGTGTGATCAGGTGATACTCAATAGCATCGAGATTCGTAAGGATTCAAAAAGGGGTGAAAAGATCATGTTCGAGTAGGAGACAATCACTGCTATGACTCCTATAGACTGCTGAGTTCTAACATAACACCAACTAGCCGAGCGGAACCCTTTTCACACTCGTTAAGCCTCACTGGGACTCACATGCACCTCACGTTACTATTATGTGTGCACCCATAATAATAAGGCGATTTGCATGCTGATCTCAGTGCCTCTTAACTTACGCTAAAAGGTTCCCCACATTCAAATAGCAAACAAAAGGTTTTACAGGATCAAGAATCACAATAGTCGAAGGGTAGCGTCACACTAACAGTTCACATAACAGGGGTTGGTAACATAAGTGCTCATACTGTTGTGCCAAGTGTGCATTCACGTGTAATGTTATACATAAGTGTACACTAGATATACTATGCAATAGTATATGAGAAACGAACCTTGCAGTCTGGAGCTGAGTGTCATGGTCGATTTCGGTACTGTTCGGTTATAGTCTGGTTTTATGAAAACGTTTTAAAACCGAGTTCTCTATAACCAGTGGCTCTGATACCAAACTGTCACACCCCCAAATAACCACCTAGGGCATGTCCCTATTGGAGGTGCAACGATCCAACAAGAGCCACCAATCATATCAAACACAAGTTATAATGTATTGAAATACCCGATTGAAAGAAATGTATCGTTTGAAAAGTTAAACCAAAACCAAAGTATTGAGCGGAAGCATGAATGTATAAGTGTGTAAATGTATCGAAACCAAATCAATGTAATTGTTTATCATGACCACAACCACTCCAGCAGCATCAGACGGCAAGCTCCCAAGTTCCTTCAATAATTACCTACAAGCATGCAACAAGTGTGTCAGACTACGCTGGTGAGTTCAAGGTTTTGTTAACGGGTTGAGTTACCAGATGTATGTTAATGCGATTCAATGTTGTGTTACAATGTTGCTCATGTTAGATACCCTAGGGAGAGTGCCCATGTGTATCCGGGGAGTGGGTACCCCTTAACGACCGATTGCTATGTTGCCTTCGTTAGATACCCTAGGGAGAGTGCCCATATGTATCCGAGGAGTGTGCCTCTAACAACCATAGCCATACCCAGATAATTAGTTCACGCCCGTCCTTACGGCCCGGTGTGAGGTTTCCCACCTAATAGCGCTATCAACTAATCACCCCCATTGCCCTCCAGGCAATAACCAAAACCGATTAAGTTATTTACCCAATGTTTCCCTTCCAAATGTTTACCAGTTGTCCCAAACCACCGGGACGCATGCTTGAGAAAATGCAATGAACTCACCTTGATTTGCTCGGCAGAATATTTCACTTGTTAATTTATTCAATACTCGCGACCTAGGAGAGTGTTTGGTAATGATCAGTTTTACAGTTTGTTTACACATAGACCGCATCAGTGGTTGTCACGTATGGCATATATAACAGTTAAGCAGCAATTCAAGCAAGAACAATAATTATTCAACATAAGATCAGTGAACTAAATAATCCATATTACACCAACTGGCCCAATATTAAACTCAATCCAACTCATATTCACATTGCAAGTTCATTACGTCAATCCATTTAAAGTGCGGCCCATGAATCCACCCAATTTCTATTACCCACACTTGGCCGGCCCATAATAAAATTAGATGTCCCCTTTCTTGGTTTCGTGTACATAGCAGTGAACTAAATAGTAATTAAATCATGCTGTCAATTGATAACTTAAAACAGTCTTTTAAAACCAAGGATCATTTAACAAATACATGGATAATATGCCAACCTAATTCCCTATTCAATAGATCCCAACCTTAGTAAATCAGCACATACATATACACGCAGAATTCCTTAATATTAGTTAACATTCTTTTATTTATTTTTTTTTTCAGCTAGTCACACTTGAGTACAAACAAAAATATCAATTGAAGTGGGCCGAACAAACCCAGTTATCCGGCTGCCACTATTGGGCCAACTTATTCACCTTATGTAGAACATGTTTCGGGTCCAGGAAGTCACCTTGTGGGCTGGTATATGTTACTGAAAGGACATAGGTATTAACCCAACATACTCGGCCCAATAGTCCCCTAAGATATGAAACCCAGTTAACCACCCAGTACCCAGATTCATTATCGCAACCATCCCAGCTAATCTATTGGGCCTCAACAGTTTCATCAAACTTTGCCCATGTCACACAACAACCCGTCAAGTCGTGACACATACAAATTCCATGGCATCAATCATCATATATATGTACACGTATATGCAATTAAATTGGCTAGCATGCACACACCTATATCCGGACATTTATCACCGAGATCATACACCACATAACACCTTTGCATCATCATAATCAAACAGTTTGCAATCGGAACTAGCAAGTTGCCCAAGCATAAAATCTAACATATATTCTTATTGCATCAACAGTTAACAAGGTGAATAAACAAAGATAGCACTAACCGATGATGGTGATCCTGACTGGGGTTTTGCTACTGCCGTTCACCCTTGATTAGGGTTTGCAAAAATATGATAATTGTTATGTTTTACTTTCTAATCTACGTACACATATAATAGGGCAAGGAGTTGGGCCGAGTTCTATAACATTAAAGGGTTGGGCCAAGTAGCATTTAGTTCAAGGATTATTTAAGAAGGGTTGGGCCAGGATACTTATAAGATTATTTAAGGAGGGTTGGGCCAGGATACTTATAAGTGATGGCGGCCCAATGACCTACCTCGGCGAGGCCCAACTCAACCCCGTAGCCCACTAAGCACCAACATACATAATCGCGTTTAACGGTCAACAAGTTTACTAAGGTTACGAGTATGAAATAACTTTTATCATCGACAAGAGGTGTGAGAGATAGAACTAATAATGAAACGGGATCGCGTGACTAAGAGGCACTAACCTTTAAAGTTCGGGTTGTCACATCATCCCCAACTTGAAAGAAATTTCGCCCCGAAATTTGACAAGTAAGCACAGAAGAGTGAAGCGATAGAAACTCTAATTAAACTATATGTAATGCTACACAAATAATAATCACAAATAATAATCAAACATTACGCGCAATCACTAAGCATCCAGATAATCGCACAGACACCACGTTAACCAAATTGTAAAACAGGATTGCGAGGTCAGTTGGGTGCCACAAAGTGGGCCTAGCCCTAGATAGTCTTATGTTAATTTGTTCGCATTGGATTCATCCAATTAGTCATATGTCTTTGTCACGCATGACTAGGCCTAGCCCCTAGTTTTGGGCTTGTGTCTCACAAAAGTGTCGTTGTTATGATATATATATATATATATATATATATATATATATATATTGTCAGTAATACATATATTCATGTTTGAAGGGATCCTAGATCCTTATGTATATTTATTCTTATATATGTATATCTCATTTGATATATTGTTTAAAATAAATATTTTTAACATCAAATTTGTTATATGTACATGTACTGTGTCCTCTTGTATGTGTACACTTCATCAAGTGTACTTGTATATTTATACCATGTATATACTTTGCTAGTATACTTTTGGTGTCGGTATTTGTACCGTATTTATATGTATTTTGGTACATGTACATTACTTGTTATCCTTGTATTTTACCAAGTCTTTTGATGTACGTATTTCATACGTATGAGTATACTTATATACTTCTTATTCTTACACTTAATAAATTTTATATAACTTTCCAGATTCATGTAAGGTAAAATATATTAGTTAGGTGTCTAAAAATATATTATTTTTAGAACTTGTCGTCTTAGTCGTTTATATATTTTTTAGGGTTAGGTGTCGAAATTCGGTATTTGTACCGTATTTATACGTATTTTGGTACACGTACATTACTTGTAATCCTTGTATTTTACCAAGTGTTTTGATGTACGTATTTCATACGTATGAGTATACTTATATACTTCTTATTCTTACACTTAATAAATTTTATATAACTTTCCAGATTCATGTAAGGTAAAATATATATTAGTTAGGTGTCTAAAAGTATATTACTTTTAGAACTTATCGTCTTAGTCGTTTATATATATTTTCGTTGTCGAAATACCCAAGTGTCGTTGGTAGATGTATAAGCTCCTCGTTGTGACGATATGGACGGTCATGGCATGTGACGATGTATTTAGCTTATTACCGAACTTTCGGATATATATATTATTTCTTCAATACATATATAAGTTAATTTGTCCGTTCATTCGATTTGTCCATTGTCCGAATCTTGTTTTAGGGATATAATATAGTGTGTGTGTGTATATATATATACATATATCTTTTCAGGTGTTAATTTTCCAAGTATCCATTCAAGGATATGTGTTCCTGTATATTCTTGTAATTGATTATTTGCAAGTACTTAGTATCATGTATTTAGGTACTTTAGTATTTAAACATGTATACCCTAAGGCATCTAAATACATACACCTTGATACACACTTAGATATATATACACTTAAGGTGTTTATTTTAAATATATATTTTTCACCCTAACTATATATATTTATATAATTTCCATTTCTTAAGTGTTTAAGAAAATGTTTGTAAGTTTATCACTTAAACTTTCCACCAAAGTTTGCCTAATCATGATTAAAGTTGTTAATCTCATTTAATTAAGATAATCACTTGTTAAACCAAACTTTAATCATGATTAGGATTTTAGAAAATTTCCCCGTTGTTTTCCCTATACTATGAGCATTTTCCATGTTTTAAAACGTATTTTTAAACACTTTTCAATCCCAGAATCATCCATAACACAAATCAAGTTCCAATCTACACTTTTCATGCATATTCATACAACTACATCTTCAAGTTTATGAACTTTATTTGGTATATATTACCAACATCACTAAAACTAACAATATGTTTTTGTTCATCTTTTCACTTTAACACTTTTATACAAACTTGTTGAGGTTATATTTCAAGATCAATAGTTCAAAAATCATGTTTCAAGCTTCTTGTTATATTTATATATTTTTCAAAAATCATTGCCAAAGCATATAAAGTTCATGACATCTCAAAGACGAAGATCTTGCTAGATCTAAACATCTTTATCAACACAAATAACACATAATTATGTAGGATTACGATGTTAGATTTAGGGTTTTTAAGTTTTATGAAAAGTGATGTTCAAGATGATAAAGATGTACTTTTGAGATCTATTATGTATAATAATCATAAAAATGAAGATGATTGTGAGGATTACAAGAAGGTGTACCCAAATTATAAGCTTCACGAATTTCACTCAACTTAAAAAAGGAAAACAAATTAATTAAAAAAAGTCTAAATTTGCAATTATGCTTATTTAAAGATTGTGTTATGGAATTCTGATTACATGTTATATTCGTGTTGGTTTGACCCGCCAATATGACCCATTTAACACCCCTAATTTACAATATAAAACATGATGCTCATTTCTTTCTTGTCTTCTAAAATCTTTTAGAATTGTACCTTTATGAATCTCTAGTTCACTTTGCTAGAGGGTGTTTGGCATAATAAAAAATCACATGACTCTTATTGAATATAGTCATTTGATTTGATTATATGTCTGCACCAGCTAATGTTTCTCCAATACTGAGAGAGACCTCTCGATTATTGACTTGTTCTAAATTTTGTTTCTCGTTGTAGTTAGTTTATTCGTAACCCCAAAACAGTTTCAGTGGAAATTGGGCTTCCTTGCTCTACTGGTCTTTCTTTTTCTATTAAATCATTTAGCTATCCAAAATATGAGGAGAGTCCTCTTAACTTTGCTCCTGCTTCTCGTTGGTTCTTTCTCATTCATCAACCAAAAAAATTAACACAAACACTTCAGGCTTGACCCATTTCTTTTTATGCCAACATTAATTATTACATTGATTCCGAATAGGCTTGTTTATACAGAAACACATTTGAAACTGAAACACTGAAAATCAATAACAATTGCAAAAGGCATGACATATTAAAGTAGATGAGTCTTATAAAGAGAACGCCAAAGACGACTACAATTCTTTAAAATCAAAATGTGACTACATTTTTCAACATTAAGTCAAAATAAAAAAATAAAGAAAAGTTACAATTGAAACAATGCAGCTAAAGCTGCAAATCTTGGCCTCATGACCTTTGTAGAATCTGAGAAAAGACATAACATGAATATGGAGTGATTGACACTTGGGTTTGATTTCTTCATAGTTCACATGGAGGAAAATTGCTTTAGACCTTGACTTAGCCAGTGGACAGATCTGATTATTGACCCAAAACTAAATCAATTAAAAGCAAATAGCTAAAATCTTGGATAAAAAAGGGGTTTTAGAAAGTGCTTACCTTTGGGTGTTGAGCTTTACAACCACCACAACCAGGTGAATAGAAAAAAAAGATGGGATTTTATCCCATCAATTCATAATGTGTCTACATATTCTTGTGCTTAATTGATCTCAAGCATGTTGGGTTCAAGTGTATTTTACCACAATCTGATGGATTTGCTGACAAAAACTGATGGATGTCCCTGTGTAATCATAAAATTTGTGATCAAAATCAGGTTTAAAATAGACCACAATGATGAAAACTTAAAATATAATGTTGATAATTTTCAGCATACGAAAACAGGGGTGACAAAAGCTGTGATTTTGTCTCAAATCTGTCGAAAGTGAAGAAGAAAGACCTTATTTGAACTGCTTAGGATTTCTTTGAAAGATGTCAAATAACAGGCAAAACAATATTATTTAATGAAAAAGCTATAAGAGAGATTGTATTGAGCTTAAAGATTGAAGAATGCGCCAAGCAAACTTGTTTCTTTGATTTAAAGCAAGACAAAATACTATTTCAAGTTTTGAGATTAGAGATTGAATCTTGAAAATATGAGCATAATAAAGAACCTATAGGTTTCTGTGATTTCATCTACTCAAATCTCCACTTACCAAACCCTAGTCTACCGGAAATCAAATATGTAGTCGGGAATCCTAAACCACTGCAAAGTTTCCCCCAAAATCGAAACCCTAATACATTTTTTCACACTAATTGTACAAATTAAGACCAAAGTGATCCATGGTTCATCGGTACCTAACCTCCCTGGCTTGTGTATCTACACCACTCCATCTTTATCGATAACAAAAAAAACCAAAAACGTAAAAAAATGACCTTAGATATGAGAAAACATTCAACAGGAAAGAAAATAAACCTACCTCCATCTTTTTCCCATCGATTGCAACCACACCAAAGCTTCATGCTTCTGATTTCCACAAGAATGTAGAAAAGGTTCAGCATTGAGATTAGAATCTGATTCAATTATTCTTTTGAGACTTTCATACAACAAACAAACTTCTCTTTATCAAAAAATTATAAAAATAGGCTATTAACATCACATATAAAAGCATGTTCGTATTAATAAACAAACCCATCAAATTTGAGCTTAAAATGCATGTTCGTATAAGTAAACAAACCCATCAGATTTGAGCTTGTAATCTTAACTTGAGAGAGAAAAAGACATGTAAAACTCTTGAATGTAGCTAGAAAACTCAGCTCTACAAAGTATTGTCATCTTTATCGGTATCGTAACCTCCTTGACTCGTGTATCTACACCACTCCATCTTCATTTTCATCTACAACAAACCAACCGAAAACGTCAAAAAATGACCTTAGATATGAGAAAACATTCAGCAGAAAAAAATTAAACTTACCTGGATCTTTTTCCCATTGAGTGCAATCACACCGAAGCTTCATGCTTCTCATTTCCATAAGAATGCGTGTGTTTGTACGGGCTTATGTGTGAAAAAGGGGAGGGGGAGCGGCTATGTGATTTTAGGGTTTCGAGAGAATGAAGGGGAGAGAAGGGGGAACAGAGAAACAAAAGGGCTTTTTCATCAAGATCTTCAGAGAGAGGGAGAGAGAGACACGTGATTTAAATGAATGAAATTTGAAATTTGAGTGAAAATGTTGACCCGCCCAATAGATTTCAGGAATTTAGCCCGCCCAAAGATTGCAACATGTTTGAAACAATTCATTTGTGCTTTATTGTATTGTACATTATGCTTTAAGGGCTTGTAAATGTTGAAAAAGTGGCAAATGACCATTTCTATCCCTTGGAAATGCATTATATATATATATATATACATACATATATATATATATATATATATATATATATATATATATATATATATATATATATATATATATATATATTAGAAAAGAAAAATACAATGTTTGTAATTTGTTTTATTTTTTCTTATAATTATAATTATGGTACTTTACCATTACAACAACACAAGTATACGGTATAGCCACCTAATTATAAATGGTTTAACTATAACGTTATTTCATGTAATTGTGATGTATCGTGCATGCATAAATTGACGTAAATGATTTCGCCTATTGAACCAGTAACATACTCATGCCACATAATTATCGCTTTGAAGGTTATGCCATACATACACTTCACACTTATGTTTGCATTAAACTTGAAAGCATTTTTAAGTTGGAATAATTCTTTCTCACCTAATACACTATTTTGTAGATGGAAAACATGGAAAGATTGAGGATTCCACTAAGTGATATAACCTTTGCCACAAAAAATTTTAACAAAAGATTCTGCATAGGGTCAGGCGGATATGGTATAGTGTACAAAGCAGAGCTTGAACATTTAGATATCCGAAAAATATCATCATCAGACTGGGACAACAAAAATGAACTGCCAAAAAAGCGTAGCACTGTAGCTATAAAGCGCATCTTCAACAAGGAAGGTGAGGAAGGGTTTTTCATGGAAATTAAAACACTTACTAGTTGTAATCATCCAAACATAGTCTCCCTTCTTGGGTTTTCAAGGGAAAATGGTGAAATGATCCTTGTCTTTGAGTTTGCTGCGAAAGGAAGCCTTGATAATTGTTTGGAAAACAATACAATGGCTAATGTTACATGGGCACAACGAGTACATATATGTCTTGGTATTGCAAAAGGATTGAAATACCTTCATGCCAACTGGAAGGGTAAACGAAGGATAGTACACCGAGACATAAAGAGTGCAAACATTTTGTTAGATGGGAAGTGGAATGCAATGGTTGCCGATTTTGGGCTCTCCAAATTTCACCCTGAGAACCATCATGTAAGCACAATTTATACCACGCATGTTGTAGGCACAGATGTGTACCTAGATCCCGAATATTTATCTGCATACAAATATAAAAAAGAATCTGACATTTACTCTTTTGGAGTAGTCTTATTTGAGATGTTATCTGGAACATTGGCCTATGATTCAAATTACTACCTGGGCGATGACAAGGGGCTACCTACTGTTGCAAGAAGATGTTTCAAAGAGGGAAAAATAAAAGAATTGATTGATCCTAATATGATGGTAGAAGTTAATGAACACACCTTTACAGTAAATAAAGGACCTAATCAAAAGTCTTTGGATGCATTTACAAAAATTGCATATCTATGTTTGGCAGAAACTCAAATTAACCGCCCAAAAATGGAAGATATCATTAAGGGACTTGAGGATGCATTACGCTTTCAGGCAAGTTAATTGTCTACAAATAGTACAAATTATTACCTAATATTTTTTCATCCGTAGTAGTAAGTAGGGTATTCATACATTATAATTAAAAACCTTGCTGCTTTAACATTTAATGTTTGGTTTCTAAGTTAAACTTTGAGAATGATTTATTAATATCAGCTTATTATGATTTTTTTTTCACACAAATGAGTTATGTACGTTTTTCAATATTGATTGTTACTTAAATTATAATTACTTAGAATGGAGTTATATTTAAAGGTTCTATTTCTATGATGATTATGAGGCTAAACTCATGCAATACAATAAAGTATGTATTTAGCATAGGTGCATTCCTAGTTTCATATAGCATTATATCGTTTTCTCCTTGTATAAAGGACATATTTAATTTCATTAGGTTCCTTGCCTTGACTATAACATTTTCCTTATTTCTTACAGGGAAAACCATTCGTACTCCAAAAGTTTCAACTAAGCGCTATAGTCTCCGCAACCATGAATTTTGCAGCTAAATGTTGTGTTGGGGAAGGCGCGTATGGTATGATGTATAATGCAAGACTTGATCATTTTGATACCCAAAGTTTATCCAAAATAGAAGGGATTAATGGCAGTGAACTGTCCTGGAGATGCAGCAATGTAGCTCTAAAACGCATCTTTAATAGAGAAGACGAACATGGTAAACAAGGGTTCTTTGAAGAAATTGAAATGCTTGCCAATGTTAAGCATCCCAATATAGTCACTCTTCTTGGTGTTTCAAGTGAAAATTGTGAGATGATTCTTATATACAATGACGCTTTTAAAGGAAGCCTCCATGATTGTTTAGGAAACTCTGATAACATGGCTGAACTTACTTGGGAAAAACGTATAAAAATCAGCCTTGATATCGCACAAGGATTAAATTACCTTCAAACCAGTCCAGTGGATAAACAAAAGATAATGCGGTTTGATATGAATAGCGCCAACATTTTAATGGACTCTTGTTGGAGTGCGAAGATTGCTTGCTTTTGGCTCTCTACATTAAACACCGCTACTAATGTAACCAACTCCCGCAATTTCAGAAAAGTGCAATCGGAACCTGAATATTTGAAAATAGAGAAGATGAAAAAAGAATCTGTTATTTACTCATTTGGAATAATTTTATTTGAAATCCTGTGTGGCAAGGTACAATATGATGAAATTTACTATGTCGAAAATGAGAAGGGGCTTCCTACTATTGCACGGCGATGTTTTGAGAAGGGAACACTTTTAAAGGAAATGATAGATCACGTTTTGAAGAAAAAAGTTGGGGAAAATTCTTATAGACTTGATGAAAACATCAATCAGTATTCTTTTGATGCATTTTCAAAAATTGCATATCATTGTTGTTCAGCGACAGAAGCTTCTCGTCCATCAATGGAAGACATCATCATGGAACTTAAGAACGCGCTTAAAATGCAAGTAAGTCATAGTTTTTTGTTAATATTATTAGAACATCCTGTATGGGGCGTGGAGAGGGGGAGGGGAAGCCCTTCCATGCTCCCTACACCACCACGAACATGGCGTTTAGGGCGTGGTCCCTTTGGGGATTTGTCGCGGGGGAGGTGGTGATTGGAAGGTAGTGATTGGTTGGTTGTTTTGTTTTTCCCTCCACGCCCCCTCTGTCTACATGGCAAACACGTGACGCAAAACGCCCCCTCTACCCATAACTACACCAAGTGGCCTTAGTCTTTTCATTTCTCATATACTTGATACCATACCGGGTTGGTAGGAGCTAAAACATACATAAAAGCACAAACTTGGAAATTGTGTCACAAAAATTACACATGAAGCATGTTGGATATTCAGAGAAATGAGAAATCGATACTTTATCTAATGATCAAAGGTCGCTTTAACGTAAACATAACAACTGCCAAACAACGTTAAGGAACCGGACTTTCTAATTGACTACACTTATATTCGGTGACTATTCCTATAGAGTAGCACACATAACAGACTCAATAAATCAAATAAACCAACTGCTACTACACTTTGAATTATATTAACAATCCCCTAAAGCTCATTTATTTATCGAGCTCCAGGGGCGGACCTATAGTGTTACAAGGGGTAACCTCCGTTCCCCCTTGACACTCCAATGGTAGTGTAAATTTTGGAAAATTTGATGTTTTTTCGATTTCGTTACCCTTTTTTGAAACGTTATCCTTATGCGAATTTTCTAGATCTGTCTCTGTCGAGCTCGAGCTTTCCATGTGAAGCTCGTCAGGTTATCCACACGTTAGTGTAATATTAGTTTTATTAACATTTACCCCTTATTTAAAGTTGTTTAGTAAACGAGCCGAGTCAAGCCGAGCTAAGCCGAGCTTATTTAGTATTGTTTACGAGCCCTAACCTAAAAATAAGCTTGTTGCACGAGCTCCGGCTTCCCTTCTCAAGCTCGTAAGCCTAAATGATTCTCTTTTTTATAGGTAATATATTAACTAATAAATAAGAACGAGCCAATCTGAGCTCAAGCCTCACTTATCGAGCTTCGGAAACTACCAACAAGCCTAGCTCGACCTCTCATAAGTTAACGAGCTCGAGCCTAGTCAAGGTCGAGCTCTCAGTTCGGGTCGAGCTCTCAGTTCGGCTCGTTTGCACCCTTAGTTGTTGTCTACCAAATTTTGAATGAAGTGAAACTTTAGCTAAAAACATAGTAGATAGAATAGCACAATAAATCATTGTTGCCTCGTGTTGATCTGAAATACTCCCACTAGTAGCTTCCTCAACAAAGTGCTTGACAAGCAGCTGCGCTCGCCTGAGTTCCCTACTTTTTTTTAGTTTCCCATTAAACCACACACAACATATGTATATATATATATATATATATATATATATAAGGGAAGGTTTATTGGGGAACACTAAAAAAGTGAGGAACAGCAGGGATCCGACTCAAACGAACTCTGATTGGATTCATTGCAGCGGCGTTGGAACCGGCTCGTCGAACCCTAACTAAGATCTCTTAACCCTAGACCCTAAATCATAAGCTAAACCGTAAAATATAAACTATAAACCCTAAAAGCTAAACCCTAAAGGCTAAACCTAAAGCTAAACCCTAAAGCTAAACCCAAAAGCTAAACCCTAAAGCTAAACCCTAAACCCTAAATCTAAACCTTAAAGCTAAACCCTAAAAGCCAAACCCTAATATATTTAGGGTTTAAGGGTTATGATTTAGGGTTCAGGGTTAAAAGATCCTAGTTAGGGTTCGACGAGTCGGTTCCAACGCCGCTGGAATGAGTTCAATCGGAGTTCGTTTGAGTCGGTTCTCCACTGTTCCCCAATTTTTTAGTGTTCCCCAATGAACCTCACACTATATATATATATATATATATATATATATATATATATATATATATATATATATATATATATATATATATATATATATATATATATATATATATATAGGGGACCGCTAAAATGAAAACCACCTCCAGTTGTTAGAACCATGAGAACTACACCGTACGGGGCGAGTTGGACCAAGAATTTTTGTCATAAACGTAGATGCGTATATTATAAACACATTTGTAAAAAAAAAACTCAAAAAATAAATGCCGTGTGTGTACTTTTGAGCACCACAAGTTTGTGTTTACGGGTACCGTAATAAAATTACGGTTACGGTACCCGTAAACACAAACTTGTGGTGCTCAAAAGTACACACACGGCATTTATTTTTTGAATTTTTTTTACAAATGTGTTTATAATACACGCATCTACGTTTATGAAAAAAAAAATTTTGGTCCAACTCGCCCCGGATTAAAAAGTTCTCATGGTTCTTACAACTGGAGGTGGTTTTCATTTTAGCGGTCCCCTATATATATATATATATATATATATATATATATATATATAGTGTGAGGTTCATTGGGGAACACTAAAAAAGTGGAGAACAGCGGGGAACCGACTCAAATGAATTCCGATTAGACTCATTCCAGCGGCGTTGGAACCGGCTCGTCAAACCCTAGCTAAGATCTCTTAACCCAAAACCCTTAATCCTAACTCCTAAACTCTAAACCCTAAAGCTAAAAGATAAGGGTAAAACTTAAGCTAAACCGTAAAATCTAAACTATAAACCCTAAAAGCTAAACCCTAAAGGCTAAACCCTAAGCTAAACACTAAAGCTAAATCCTAAAGGCTAAACCCTAAAGCTAAACCCTAAACCCAAAATCTAAACCCTAAAGTTAAACCCTAAAGCTAAACCCTAAAGAAAAACCCTAAAAGCCAAACCCTAATATATTTAGGGTTTAGGGATTATGATTTAGGGTTCAGGGTTAAAAGATCCTAGTTAGGGTTCGACGAGCCAGTTCCAACGCCGCTGGAATGAGTCCAATTGAAGTTCGTTTGAGTCGGTTCCCCGCTGTTCCCCATTTTTTTAGTGTTCCCCAATGAACCGCACACTATATATATATATATATATATATATATATGTATATATATATATATATGTATATATATATAGGGGAAGGTTCAAATGAAAACCACTAGTTATTGTGAAAACTCGAAAACTAACTAAAAAAGCCAAAAAACACAACTTAAAATGTAAACACAACTTAAAATAGCTAGTTATTTGAAACATCCCCTATATATATATATATAGAGAGAGAGAGAGAGATTAAGGTTCATGCGAGAACCACCTTTATTGCGAGAACCAATGTAAACACAACTTAAAATAGCTAAAAAACCTAAAAAAAAAACCTAAAAAAACCTAACCCCCCCCCCAAGCTAAATGCTAAAAATTAAAACCCCCCAAAAAACCTAACCCCCCCCCACCCCCCAAAAACCTAAACCCCCCACCCCCAAGCTAAAATGCTAAAAACTAAACCACAAAAAAACCTAAAAAAATAAAAAAAAATCTAAAAAAATAAAAAAAAATCTAATTTTATTTATTTAATATTTTTTAAGCTAAAATCACTACTTTTAGTAGCAAAAAAATTTTTATTTTTAATTTTTTTTACTACTAAAAGTAGCGATTTTTTTATAAAAAAATATAAAAAAATTTTGTGTGTTTTTTAACTATTTTCAGGTATTTTTGGTTGTGTTCACATTGGTTCTCGCGGTTCTTTAAATAAAGGATGGTTTCTAATGGATCTTTGTCCTATATATATATATATATATATGTAGAGGTTCCTGTAAAAAATGAGTTTTTTGTGAGAAAGATAAGAAATAATCTACACCATTAGATCTTTGATCTAATGGTTGAGATCATAATGGCAAAATTGTAAATAATGTTTAATATTAAACATTTTAATTTTCTAAATTAAGTGTATACAGGTAATTTAACATTTTTAAATTAAGAAACTAACATTAATGCACATTCAACTTTCCCCCGTTTTTTTTAAAAGTCAATAACTTTTTATATGTAACTTTTAAAAAAAAAATTACACCATAATAACAACGAGTGTTTTTTATCTTTAATATGAGTACCATATTGCTATACTTATATACTGAAAAAAAGATGTTTCGATTAGATGTTTAGTCCATGATGTTTTGTCTATGTTCATACAATGGTGTTTTAATCGTATTGTGATTCAAAGCGTGGTGTTTTAAACACATACTGGAAAGCGTTGTGTTTTTTATCTACTGGAATGTAAGTTTTAAAACACCATGGTGTTTTAACATATGGAATCTGGAACATCTACTAGCATGCAGATGTAAAACACCATGCATGCAGGTTTAAAACACCATGTACAATAACCATACCGTGAACATTATACTAAGAACACATTCTGGAAATGGAGGTAGTGTCTTTAATAGTTTTATATACTTATTGAATGGTGTTATACACTTATTGAATGATGTTATATAATTGTTAGAATGGTGTTATATATACTTATTGAATGGTGTTATATAATTATTGAATGGTGTTATATACGTGCTGAATGGTGACTTTGCACTGTTCTTCGTAGTGTTTTTATAGAGATCTTTAAAATGATGTTATATACTTATTGAATGGTGTTATATACTTATTGAATGGTGTTATATACGTGCTGAATGGTGGTTGTAGTGTTATTCATAGTGTTTTTATAGAGATCTTAAAAAAAATCATGTTCCTATAAATAAGGTGGCGGTTATTGAAGGTTTTTAATTAATTGAATTAATGATAAAATTACTTGTTTACCCTTTTGAATTAATTTAGATTGAGGACACATGTCATCTCCATAATATTTCTCACACTTTTCACACTTTTAACCTTTTTTTACAGTAACCTTACTCTATATATATATGTGTGTGTGTGTATATATATATATATAAAGTTTTATCACAATGGTCGTCAGCACGTGATCCCATCTTATAGGCAAGCCACGCACTGTTTACTTTATTGACTGCCACGTGTATATAGTTGGTTAAAGTTTATTTCTGTTAGTTTGGTTAGTATATATATGTAGCTGGTAGTTTGTAATAAGTTTGAACAGAATAACAATCAGTTTTCAATTCTAAATCAATTGATGTTTCTCTCTCAATTCAATCTTTCATCTTCAACAAACAAACATGGTATCAGAGCATAAAGCTCCGATCTTATCCGCATTTTCATCTGATTTCAATCTTCAAATCTATCAAATCAACGCATTCATCACTGAAATCGTTCATCTTGTTCAAATCTTCAATCGATTTCACTCGATTGATTCTGTTCTGTTTGTCTCTTCTTATCAATCAATTTTGCCCTAATTCAATTTCAGTTTTTGACCTAATTCATTTTTTACCTAAATCATGTCTGATTCAATCAATTCTGCAAGAACATTGAATAATCAAATTGATTCTTCAAATCCTTTATATCTTCATCCTTCGGATCATCCTGGAATGGTTCTGATTTTGAAATCCTTTGACGGATCTGGTTTTGAGGCTTGGAAGCGATCGATGACAATTGCACTCTCTGCAAAGAATAAATTGAGTTTTGTTAATGGGCAATTTGTTCGTCCTGAAGCTGATTCTATTAATTCCAATCTTTGGCAGCGTTATAACGATATGGTGATTTCGTGGATATTGAATACGTTGTCTAGAGAAATCAGTGAAAGTGTTCCATATACGAACACTGCTTCTCAACTTTGGAAGGAACTCAATGATCGCTATGGTCAAGCGAGTTGTGCCAAACTCTATCAATTGTAGAAATCTCTTTGTGCAAGCTCTCAAGGTAACAATGACATTGCTACCTACTTTACAAAGATGAAAAGTATTTGGGATGAATTGAATTCTCTAAACCTAATTCCTTCTTGTAACTGTGGATCTGCTAATCTTTTGGCTAAAAGAGAAGAAGATCCGCGTTTTGTACAATTTTTAATGGGACTTAACTCTTGCTATGATTCTGTTTGAGGCAACATACTTATGATGCAGCCTTTACCTTCCATAAGTCAAGCATATGCTCTCTTGATTTAAGATGAGAAGCAAAGGGAAATACACTGTCCTAATCAGTTCTTAGCCGATTCAGCCTCTATGAATGTAAATGCTCAATCTCAAATATCACAACAGCACAAATTTGAAGCCAAGAAAATTTGCCGCAAATGTCTCTATGGAAGAGCAAGAAATATTTCAAGATTCTGTTCCTAAAGTAGTTAACTCCAACAACTGCTTCTCTGCAGAACAATATAAAGAACTCATTCAGTTGTTGCAGAATGCACATTTGGAGTCCACATCATCATCAGTGCATCCTGCTTTCACTACAAAATATGTCAACTATGCAAATTTTGCAGGTACTTTAGCTTGTAATGATTTTCAAGTACAATCTTCTTGGATATTAGACACAGGTGCCAATGACCATATGTGCTGTGATTAAAAACTTTTCTCTAATATTCAGTTGCTTATTAAACCATTTTTTGTTACTCTTCCTAATGGTCATCACATTACAGTAACAAAATTTGGGACAGTTCATCTTACTCCTGAACTTTCTCTTTCTCATGTTCTATATATCCCACAATTCAAACATAACCTACTCTCTATTTCTAGACTATGCAATGATACAAATGGTTTGTTATTTTTTTCTAATAAGCATTGTATATTGTAGGCCCCTTCTATGAAGAGGCCAATGGTTTTCGGTGAACTGGTTCAAGGCTTGTATGTGCTTCATTCAAATACGCATGATCCTCGTTCAAACTTTGTTTCTTCTGTTTTTCAGTTTTCATGCAATTCTGTTGTTAATAATCAAGTTTGGTATTGTAGACTTGGACATCTGCCATCTTATAAACTCAAACAATTGCATATGTTTTCTAATACAAATGTTGATCATTTTGATAATTGTAATGTTTGTCCCAAAGCAAGACAACATTGTCTTTCTTTTTTCACGTACCCATACACATTCAAATAAGATCTTTGATCTTATACACATTGATACGTGGGGTCCTTATAAAACTGCTACTTACAATGGGTTTAAGTATTTTCTTACCATTGTAGATGATTTTAGTAGGAAAACCTGGACCCATTTATTGTCTCACAAGAGTAATGCTTTTAACATACTTCAAGGCTTCTTAGCTATGGTTGAAACCCAATTTGGAACCAAAGTAAAAAGTATTAGATCTGATAATGCTTTTGAATTAGGATCTGGGATTACACTAGCAGAATTCTTTCGGTCAAAAGGTATAATACATCAAACCACATGTGTTGGAGTTCCACAACAAAACGACATAGTGGAACAAAAACACAAACATCTCCTAGAAACTGCTAGAGCATTATTTTTTCATTCAAAATTACCAATCCAATTTTGGGGTGATTGTATTCTCACAACCACTCATTTAATCAATTTTTTTCCTACTACAGTTCTTAAAAACAAGTCTCCTTATGAAATTCTTTTCAATAAACTTCCTTCTTATGATCATTTGAGAAGTTTTGGATGCTTGTGTTATGCATCTACTTTAAAATCTGGTCGTGACAAGTTTCAACCAAGAGCACATCCATGTGTTTTTATTGGTTATCAAATGGGAAAGAAAGGATATAAGTTGTATAACTTGCACTCTCATTTTGTTTTCATTTCCAAGGACGTAGTATTCTTAGAACATATTTTCCCATCTATTCGTCACTCTTAAGATTCTCATATCTTTACTGTTTCAGATTCATTTTCTCAATTGTTTCAAGACTTTGATTTCATTCCAGCCTCAACCTCTTTTGACACGTCTTCTTCAGATTCTTTTTCACACTCTATTCCAACTTCAGATAATTTTGTTTCTCATTCGGACTCTTCTTCCGATTCTGTTCCTCCTATATTATCTTCTCACTCTGTTCCTTCTGAACCTTCTATTCATCGATCATCCAGAACTATTAATCCACCGTCTTATTTGCAAGATTATGTGCATAATCATGCTTCTTCCACTCTAAACAGTATTGATTTCTTGCATTGTTGTTTCCATACCATTACTAATAACTGTTCTCTTTCTGATACTTCACCTTCCACTCATTTGTCTGATCAAAATAAAACTTTGCTAAATTCTATTGAGAATGTGACTGAGCCTTTATCTTATAAAGAAGCTGCACAACATCCTGCTTGGATAGCAGCTATGCAAAAGGAATTTGATGCTCTTGATGCAAATAAAACTTGGACCGTTGTACCCCTGCCCAAAGGTAAAAAGGCTATCAAGTCCAAATGGGTGTACAAGGTGAAGTATCGTGCTGATGGAACTGTTGAAAGGTGCAAAGCTAGGTTAGTGGTCCGCGGTGACACACAACAAGCTCGAATTGATTATAATGAAACGTTTTCTCCAGTTGTGAAAATGACTACTATAAGGTGTTTGGTTGCAATAGCTACTAAAAAGTCTTGGCCTTTATATCAACTTGATGTTGATAATGCTTTTTTGCATGGTGATTTGGATGAGGACATTTATATGTCACCTCCACAGGGTATGGAATTACCTTCTAATCATGTTTTGAAGCTGCAAAAATCCTTCTATGGCTTAAAACAAGCTTCAAGAAAGTGGTATGGGAAGTTATCTCAGGCTTTAAAATCCAAAGGATATGTGAGGTCTCCAAATGATTACTCCTTGTTTTCAAAAGAAATGGGCTCTTCAGTTGTTTATTGTTTATGGAACAGTTTATGTCGATGATATATTGTTAACAGGAAACAATATTGAAGAAATCGATACTCTAAAAGCCTTCTTACATTCTACTTTTCACATCAAAGATCTTAGTTTCTTGAACTATTTTCTAGGAATTGAGGTGTTAAAAGAACCTAATGGAGTTATCATGTCACAAAGAAAGTTTGCAAACGATTTGCTAAAAGAATTTAACTCATTTGAGATACATGCCAATAGCTGTCCTTTGCCTCCTAATTGCCAACTTAAAACTAAAGACGGTTCACCTCTGCTTGATCCTATGCAATATCGACGTTTGGTAGGAAAGTTAAACTACCTTACTCATACTCGACCAGATTTAGCGTTTGCTGTTCAGTTCTTAAGCCAATTTATGCAAGATCCATGTCTTCCTCATTGGAATGCAGCCTTACACACTCTTGGTTATGTTAAACAAACTGTTTCTTAGGGTTTGTTCTTTAACAACAATCCTAATCTTGATTTACTAGCATATTGTGATTCTGATTGGGCTGCTTGTTCTAATACTAGAAGATCGGTCAGTGGTTACTATATTACTTTGGGTGGAAGTCCTATTTCATGGAAATCTAAGAAGCAGCCAACAGTGTCTCTCAGTTCTGCTGAAGCGGAGTACCGTTCTCTTAGACGAGTAACAGCTGAGCTTGCATCGTTAACTCGGTTGTTATCTAAGTTTTCGGTTTCAAACATTACTCCTATCCCACTTAAATGTGACAGTCAAGCAGCAATATATGTTGCTAGAAATCCTGTTTTTCACAAACGTACAAAACACATAGAGCTTGATTGTCATTTCATTAGGGAAAAATTACAAGAAGGGTTAATCAACTTATTGCACACCCGGACTGCTGATTAGCTTGCAGATCTTTTCACCAAGAGCCTACCACATTCACAACATTCTATTTTGTTGTCCAAGTTGGGGATTTCCACATCTCCAACTTGAGGGGGGATGTTGCCTTTATTGACTGCCACGTGTATATAGTTGGTTAAAGTTTATTTCTGTTAGTTTGGTTAGTATATATAAGTAGCTGGTAGTTTGTAATCAGTTTGAACAGAATAACAATCAGTTTTCAATTCTAATCAATTGTTGTTTCTCTCTCAATTCAATCTTTCATCTTCAACAAACAAACACGCACAAGTTTGGTAACTGATCAGGCACGTCTTCACTCTATACACCTTTTTGAGTCACAACTTTCATGTCTTTTGACAAAAGAATTAGATTTCATTTCCCTCATTTGGAGTCTCTCAACTTCCCTCATAAAGGCCCCACAACTTGATCATCCTTACCTTGGTATTCAGTAGGGGTGTGCATGGGCATGTTTGGGTCAGTTTTGGTCAAAAACCATAACCATAACCAAGATGTATGTTAATATATAATGATAGCCATAAGTGATTTGTTATGACGGTTTCGATTAAGCGGTTATGATGGTTATTGCGAATCGGTTATGGTCCGGTTAACCATGAACTTGAGCCTAGCTAAAAGTAGCTTAATACAATATAACTAGGCATTATTCGGGCATGAAAGTTTGGGTTTGAAAATTTTTAACCATTGAATAAATTGTTATTACACATTTGTATATATTAGTATATTACATAAGGGAAAGTGAATATGAGTCTGTTACACATATAAGCTTATATGCGAAACCTATCAAAACTACGTAGTTTTGATTAAAAACCAACTAAAACCATTTTTTTTTTTGAACAGCAACAAAAACCAATTAAATCTCCTTATTTCTGTCACTTAATTTCATCTTTTTCCAATTTTTCATTAAATTCTCCGGTCAACTTTTTAATTCTCCATCAATTAAATCTATAATTTATTGCCTAAGGAAAGAACAACATTAAGAAACCAATTAAATCTCTTTATTCGGCTAATAAAGGAATGAACAACAAACCAAAAATCTTCTTATTCCATACATCTATATTCAATTTTTCCATCGAAATGGTGAATTACTGAATTTTGACAAGGCATGTCCAGACATATCATATTTTTGGTTTTAATTTTCACCGGTTTGTCAATATACAAAATTTGATTGGAAGATTTTTTCAGTTCAATAAATTTAAAATTGAAAAAAAAATTGTTGCTATTGTTAATTTCGTAGGCTAAAGGGTTGTTGGAGGCTGTCACTCACGATCAAGGGAAGAGGGAAAAAGAATAGAATAACTAAGATTTGTAGACCAAATAAAATGAAAAAACTTTGTTGTTGATCATTTCGTAGGCTAAGTTTCAGATCAGTTGATAGGAGAATTGGCAAAACCAACTGGAGAAATTATTGGAGAGTTGAAAACGGATGCAAATAAAATACGAGATTTAATTGGTTTTAGTTGGCTTTTAATCAAAACTACGTAGTTTTGATAGGTTTCGCATATAAGCTTACATGTGTAACAGCCTCATATTCACTTTCCCCTATTACATAATGTTAAAATACACATGTAATTTATAATATTAAAAAGACGTACATACAACAACTTAGTTCGGTTCAGTTTTGGCGGATGTCAACTTTGTTAACCATAACCGACCGGCTGATTTTTGTCACCGTTCGGTTTCATTACTCAATTCAGTTATGGGTCGGTTAATTTGGTTTTTTGCACACCCTTGGTATTCAGTCTGGAACACCGTCCAGGCCTGACGAGTTGAAGCTGTTGAAATTCTTGAAAATGCACTATCATGCCCCGCTTGTTGGATAATGGCTAGCGCATGAGCATCTTTTTTTTTTTTGTTCTCTTTCAACCGGCTTTCTTCAGTATTATTAGCTTCGCAAAACTTCGATCCACAAATTGATTCTGAGAGATCTTTAGAGTGCAGAACTGTTTTCACCCAGACATGATTGGACGCTGCTTTTTGAGAGTTCAATGACTAGGTTAAATACCACTATCTTGGATATTCAGAGAGACTAGAAACCAATATCGAATAGATATTTTTTTTAGATAATTACTCCTAGAGAATAGCACACATAACACACTTCAATAATCAAAGGTTGCTTTAGATCGAGTTCTGTGTACTTTTTTAAAGATTAATTTTCTTTTAATGATTTTATTTGTTATATTAAGAGATGAGACAAGCGCAAACATTGGAGCAACGGTAATTTGTGACATGGAGTTAGTTCGATTACTCTAATGTGCTAAATCTTAGGGGCTGTTCTGGCCAATTCTGAACGTGATATTAAAAGAAGACACTTATATAATAAAAGGTTTGGGTAAAATAGAGATTCTAAAATTTCAGGGACAGAATATAATAAAAGGTTTGGTTGGGTAAAATAGTGGATTCTAAAACTTCAGGGACGGAAAGAATTAGATTTTGTTTTTTAAATTACTATATAAAGAAACGTGGGTCGGACTCAGCTCGGTCCAAACTATTAGGGTTATTTATTTATTTATTTTTGAAATTAAGGCAAACTACAAGGGGTTATTAAATGTTCAATCTTCAAGGTTTTCTTATCAGTGGTTTTAAAATGTGATTTCCATGTCTAAGAATACATACTTCTCTCATACCGAATGAAAGAACTTATATGGGGCAAAGTTCAGTATGTTAGCATGCAATTGACTAAACCAACAAAAAAAAGTAGATAAATTATGTTTTATAATATACATTAAAAGAGTGTCCCCTCTTGATTTCTTTTCATTCTTTATGTATAGGACATAACACTCTTTGATTTTTTTAACATCTGATCTTGTAGGTGGATTACAATCTCAAAAAGAAAGATGAGATTTTGGACCAGAGACATAGGGAAAAAATGAAGATTACACTTCCTGACATATTGTTGCTTACTGACAAATTTTCCGAACAAAATCTTATACCGTTTGGTGGATGTGGATACAGTGAAGTGTACAAAGCAGAACTTGACCATTTTAACAATATTGAATGGAAAAACAAAGATGAATTGCTTAAAAGGCACAGCACTGTAGCTATTAAACGCATTAATAGAGAAAACCAACAAAGAGAAAAAGGGTTCTTATTAGAAGTTGAAACGCTTAGAAATTGTACTCATTCCAATATAGTTTCTCTTTTTGGCTTTTGTGATGAAGGTGGTGAGATGATTGTTGTTCTCGAGTATGCATCTAATGGGAGTCTTGATGACTATTTGAGAGACAATGATAAGATGACTAATCTTACTTGGACTCAACGTATACAAATATGTTGTGGCATCGCACATGGATTAAAATACCTTCATACAAAAAATGTAATACACGGTGATATACGAAGCTCAAATATTTTATTGAATGACAAGATGGTGGCAAAGATTGCCCACTTTGGGAACCGTGCATATCGACATCCCAATTCCATACATAATGTGTATACGGATCCAGAATCTATATATTTGAAGGAAGAATCGGATATTTACTCTTTCGGAGTAGTACTATTTGAAATTATGTGTGGGACGTTGGATTGTCCTCCAATAACTACAGGAAAACACTTTTTAGATGGAACACTAAAGCAAATAATTGATCCTAGAATGAGGGCAGATGATGGAAACCATTTAATGCTAAAAGGAGGTCTGAATCAAGCATCTTTGAACACTTTTTCAATAATTGCCAGCCAATGTTTGAAGAAAAGCTCTTGGCAACGTCCAAGCATAGAAGGTGTCATAAGAGAACTTGACAAAGCATATCACTTTCAAGTAAGTAACTTATTCAAATACAGTCTCGGGTTTTGAAAAAATAAAACAAAAAACTGAAACACGAACCGTATTCATAATCTAAATAAATCAAATCGTATTGTGAATTCGGTTTCTAGTCGGGTCCTAACCGTATCCGAATTGTGAATTCGAATTTTGGTTTAATAGAATAACGAGTCCCACAAACTTTGCTTAGTTGGATAGCTAAACTAAATTCAACAAATAAACCTAATATTAACCGGTTTAATCGAATACATGAACTAATTAATCGGTTTTATCAGATGTGTTGGGTTAAGTTAGACACATTTCTAATTCGGATCATTTCAATTTTTGGATAGGGCAAAAAATACAAAATCCGAATAAAAAACAAAATTTGAAATTAACTTCCCAAGAGCCGTAATCACCATTTGAACCCTTCTTTAGGGATTCTATACACAAACCCTCAAATCAGTATGTATCGGTACCCTATATCAAAACTAAATCATAAAAATAGATTCGAAAGAGACCAATGAAATATTTACTAGTTATTGATAGGAAAAAACAGGCAACCAGGGCACAAACAGTAAACAACAATTGCTAAATTATTCTTCTTCTGGCCAAACTTTTCCAACTCCAATGAACCTAAGATACAAATAGGGTATTCAACATACAATCAAAACATCCCAAAACAATATATATGTGACAATAACGTGTCTCATAACCTACCACAAGTACTTATAGTTAAATTAAGGGTGTCTCAAAACCTAATGTTAAAATGTTCCAAAATACGTTATCCGATTCTTTTTCCATGTTCATACAATATATTTTAGTTCAAATATGGCTTGGTTAATTTACCGAATTTAACCAAAAACAAACCATAACCACGGTTCAAAACAGACTAACCATTACAGAAGTTCGTTTCTAGTTATAGATAAGAAAATCCTATAATAGAAGCTAATGATTCTGGATGTAGTTAAGGGTAAAAGCTGAACCGAACAACGATTTGCAAACCCCTAATTTTTGGATCTTCTTAGACCATATGTAATGGGGCTTTATAAGGGCATGAAAGATTTTGATAATGCCCTTACACCATTACTCATGGGCATTATAGGGGCATGAAGAGTGAGGGGCATTTCTATAATAATGCCCAAAGAGAAGAAAAATAATGGAAAGTAATAAATGAAATGGGCATTAACCATTACACCTTTTTTAAAAGGGCATTATGATGATGTGGTGAAAAATGCCCCTTAGTGGGCATTAACCATTACCTATGGTCTTATTGTGTGAGTTTTCGGTGTTTATAAAGAATTATTGTTTTCTTAAAATATATGGCAACTCATTAGCCATGATTCGGAGTTTCCTTATTGCGGACGCTCTAAAGAATGTTTTAGATTTTTTTAGAACGACATCGATTTACCTGGCCTAATAGGGGCTGGGCCAAAGCCCAACACGTCCGTTCGAGCCCATATATGGTAAACCTCTCCACGAGTGGTAAATACGCGTCCAACCAGAGTCGAACCCCCAACCATCACCCGACCTCAGCTCTGGCTCCCCCAATTTCACCAATTGAGGTAGGCTTCATTGGCAAAGAACGTTTTAGATATCCCTAACTTCTAAAATGGAAATAATCTTATTTAGTATGGTTGGGTACTTTGGCCTATTTATTGTGATTGATTGGATATAAATTTAGTCTTTGCCTAGGAGTAAATATTTTGATCAAATTAATGTTGGTCTTGACACATATATCTTAGATGACATAAAAATGGGATGGAGTATAACATTCTAAATACTACTTTCATGTAATTTTAGGTAAGAATTTCCATTTAATCTTGAATTAATAACTTGATTGAGTGTTATGATCCACAGATAAACTACATGAAGAAACTCCAAATTTCACTTGAAAACATACAAGTAATGACAGAAAAGTTTAGTGATCAGAAGTGCATTGGAAAAGGGAGAAATTGGAAGCAATATGAAGGAGAATTGTTACATGCTAACGGATGTATCACTGCTATTGCAAAACAGTTTGATAGCAAGTCTGATAAACAACAACACTTTTTGAAAGAGCTCGAAATTCTTTGTGAGTATAAGCACAAGAATATCATTGGTGTTGTTGGATATTGTCTAGATGATGATGAAAAAATTATTGTTTACAAGCATGCATTAAACGGAAGACTTAGTAAACATTTAGGCAACACTAGTTTTACATGGATGAAACGCCTCAAGATAGGCATTGATGTTGCATACGGATTGAATTTTCTTCATACTGGTGATGAATCAAGAAAGATACCCATAAGGAATACAAACATCAATAGTACGAGCATTCTACTAGACGATAATTGGATACCGAAAATATCAAATTTAGAGTTATCAAAAAAGTCTTTGAAACAAAAGGAAATTGAACATGTCACCGATAAGTCAGATATATACTCACTCGGTGTGGTTTTAGTTGAGATGCTATGTGGAAGTTTGTCGTGGGTAGAAGGAAATGAAGATCACTCTCACTCCTTAGCTGAACAATGGATCAAAGAAGGAAAACTTGGGGAGTTGGTGTTTGAGGGCATAAAGGAACAAATTAATCCAAAATCATTAGCTATCTTCAAAGATATTGTTGTTAGGTGCTTAAAAGACGACACATGTGAGAGGCCAAATGCATATGAGGTAGCAATACAACTTAAGAAGGCACGACAATTCCAAGTAAGGTTTCTCACAATAATTTAATTACTTTCACGCATATTAACCGGAAGTTATTATAAGCCTTATAGCCTAAGGGTAGCAAGGTATATGGTAAACGTGCCTCTACTTTAAGGCTTAGGGTTCAACTCTCATAAAAAACAAAAGGTACAGTATAGGGATATGTTTAGAGGGTGTGTGAGTTTGTCTTTTATTAATAAAAGAATCAAAGTTATTGATCTATCTAGAATATTAGCTTTATTATTAAACTATAACTTTGTTTATATAAATTTATATAGATGTAACTTTACATGTATTCATATATTATATATTATAAAAAAATTACACATATGTAAGAAACTTGTAAAGAGTAATTTGGAGAGGAAAACATGAAGGATATATTAATTAATTATATAAATGGATAAACCATGTAATATATTATATTTTTTTAGGATACATAATTATTTTAATTTATTTCTCTTGAGTTTTAGTGAAATTCTCACAGTATTTAGAGTTCTTTTCGATTCCTCCTTATATATATGTTTATAAATATATAACGATGTGTTTACTAGGAAACGACAAAAAAAAATTGTAACTAAAGGTTTTACATGTAAAACCCATCAATGCCTCATTTGGTACGTATAAAATATATCTTTTACTAATCTTTTCTAAAGTTTTTGCATATAAACACATCACCATTCTATTAAAAAGTTAACAAATTTAAAATATTAAAAAATAAAAAGAGGTCATTTTTATTTTTCTATTTTTTGCATCAATGAGTTTTTTTTATTCGATAGGCTCTAACGTATGTATGTGCAAAAAAAAAAAAAAAGAAAAAAAAAACTCCTAAAGTGTGTAAAAATGACTTTTCTGTCCAAAAGTTCCCGATAGGCTCTAATGTATGTATGTGAAAAAAAAAAAAAAAAAAAAAAAAAAAAAAAAAAAAACTCCTAAAGTGTGTAAAAATGACTTTTATGTTGAAAGATTCTTCAGTGCCCCACTTTGTGTACGTAGCAGTTGTCTACAAAATTTAAAACTTCTAAAGTCTATAAAAAGTCTATTAAAGTATCGTGTTTAAAATCTTGGGTAGGTATAGTGTACATTAATTCAAAAGTGTGAGAAATATATAATAATACTATATATAACACTATATAATACCATATAAACACAGTATAACACTATGTAACACCATACAACACCATATAACACTATGTAACACTATATAACAAGTATAACACCATGTCTATGATGGATGTATAGTATTATATATTGTTATATAGTGTTATATAGTGTTACATAATGTTATGTGGTGTTCCATCGTGTTATACGGTGTTTATATGGTGTTATATATTGTTATAATACACTTCTCACACTTCTGGATTAATATACAGGATCCTCCGTCTTAAAATCTTATTCATGATGTTTCAGACTCTTATGGCATGATATTATAAATTCATATCAAAAGAATTTATAACATTATACATAAAATTTAATACACAAATACTTCACTTTTTAGAAATTTTGAACTTTGTAGCCGAATCTTATCATATATATAGGAGAAATATAAATCGAAAACCCATGTGACTTGATAAAACCCAAATAAACCATATGTAACATTTTTATTTTATCCTAAAAAAATCAGGGAATGTAATATAAATGTACACCAACATTTAAAAAAAATTAAAAAAAAAAACGCCTACTAATTTTTTTTTTTAAATCTTAAAAATTTGTATGTTACATTTTTCTGGACATATATATTATGTAACCTGAAATTTGTAACATTTTTTAGAAAAAACTACTCCGCGTTTTTTTGTATTTCTTTTATAAAAATGATTAAATATATATATGTTACATTTTCTATTTTTTTAGAAAGGTTTCTTGAGTTTACACAGCTTAAATGGGTTTTCTCTATAGCCTTCCCTATATATATATATATATATATATATATATATATATATATATATATATATATAGGGAGAAGATCATGCGAGAACCAACTCTTATTGCGAGAACCGCGAGAACCAATGTGAACACAACCAAAAATGCCTAAAAATTGCTAAAAATCACACAAATTTTTTTTTGCCACTAAAAGTATCGATTTGAGCATAAAAATATTAAAAAAAAAATTAGATTTTTTTTATTTTTTTAGATTTTTTGTAAATTTTTTTAGGTTTTTTGGGGGTTTAGTTTTTAGCATTTTAGCTTGGGGGTGGGGGAGGGGGGTTTAGGTTTTTTTTTGGGGGGGGGGGGGGGTAGGTTTTTTTTTTAGGTTTTTTGGGGGTTTTAGTTTTTAGCATTTAGCTTGGGGGGGGTTAGGTTTTTTTTTTTTTTTGGGGGGGGGGGGTGGGGGTTAGGTTTTTTTTAGGTTTTGTTAGCTATTTTAGGTTGTGTTCACATTGGTTCTCGTGGTTCTCGCAATAAATGGAGTTCTTGCATGAGCCCCTTCCTATATATATATATATATATATATATATATATATATATATATATATATATATGGATGGTTCAATATAAAACCACCACAAGTTGTAAGAAATGTAAGAACTTTTTGATACCGTTCGAGTTGGGCCAATTTTTTTTTTTTTTTTTTTTTTTGCACAAACGTAGATGAAAATATTATAAACATATCTATAAAAATGTAAAAAAAAATTGCCGAGTCACTGATGCATGTTTTTTTACGCGTTGGTGTAAATTTTGTATTTTTTACACCTCATGTAAATGTGGATATGCGACATTTGTTTTAGATTTTTTTTCCTGAAACAAGTGATATTTTTATGACTTTTGAGAAAAAAATTTCGGAAAAACCTTTTAGATGGCCTAGTTCTGACGGTTCTCACAACTAAGGTGGTTCTCATTTTAACTCATCCCTATATATATATGAGATGATCATGAGAAAACTCTATCAAACGATTGATATTTGTGTTGAATTTTTTTAGAGTTTAGCTTTTAGGGTTATGGGTTTTTGGTATAATTTTTAGAGGTTAGGGTTACAGGTTTGTAGTTTAATTTTTAAAGATTAGGGTTTAGCTTTAAGATTTAGTTTTTAACTTTTAGACGTTAGCTTTTAGGTTTTAGCTTTTAGTGTTTAGTTTTGTTAGAGTTTAGGGATTAAAGTTTAATAATAGTTAAATAGAGTTTTCTCATGTTCTCTCCCCATATATAAATATATGTATTATATGTGTGTGTTTGTGTGTGAGAAAGAGAGTGATCTAATACAAAATATTTTTACTAAAGAAGTGTGTAACAATGTTGAACCTTGATCACATCCCAATAATAACTAAGATTAATTTGGTAATAAATTAGTAATTACTTGAAAATTACTTTTTTTAAAAGCAAACTTGAATAAAAACGAGCGCAAAACTCTTTCTCTAAGGAGGAGAAAGAGTCGTCCCAACCAAATTACATCATCTCGAACTTACACCAAGATTTCCAATCTATACAAGTTTTGTTACATCTACATCTAAACAACAAAAAACTCAAAACCTTTATCTCCGATATTATTTCCGAAACCTTTGGCTTTTTATCCGCGAATATGTGGTTGTTCCTCGCCTTCCATAGGATCCACAAACATATGAACATTATGTCGTGAAATGCCTCTTTCTTAACTCCTTTCAGGCCAGTTGTAGTTTGTAATTTTACCATGTCACGGACCGAGAAAAAAGAAAATTTTAGGAACTCGACACCATATGAATATACTTTTCCAAACACCCGCCGAGAAGCAACAGCCAGAAAAAAAGTGTTCAGTCGTCTCCATCCCCTGTTCACATAACACACAGTTGCTTCTATCCACTTGTATATTTCTTTTCGCCAAAGCACAAGTAGTGGGGATTCTATCCATTTCTGCTCGCCACACGAATATATTCACCTTATCCGGAATCCATTTGCACCAATCTAGCACAAATTCCGGTCTTTGACAATTAACATTTCGCATCCAAATCTTCGCCGAACTAACAATGAATTTCCCCGATTTGTCTCCACGCCACAACCAAGTATCTGCAGTAGAAGACAGCTGCACACTCCTGATCAGGTCCGAAAGTTGCCGACACTCGATCTGTATAGAATCGCTGCTATCTGCAGCCCCATGATTACAAAACACCGCAACCCCAACATCATCCAAACGACATCTATCAGCCACAACAATCATTTTGTCCTTCCCTTTTCGAAATAAGTTGGGAAATTTATCTTTAAGCGGAATGTCACATATCCACAGATCTAACCAAAAACGGATACTTTTTTCCATCGCCCACCTTACTTTTGATCATCTCTATTATAAGACGACATTCCACCTTGGTTTTATTACCATGTTTCACCACTTTATTTCACCACTTTGAACTATGAATGGAATCTATACACCTTCGCCATAAGGCGTTTAGCTCGACTTTATATCTCCACAACCATTTCAAAAGCAAGGCACTATTAGATAAATCTAATTTTTTTTAAACCCCAAACTACCTTTAGGACAAGCAAATTTGTCCCAAGCAACCCAATGAACTTTGCACACCTCTAAATTCCCCCCAAAGGAACTTCTTTATAATAGCTTCCAACTTACCAATAATCTTCACCGGAGCCTTATAGAGCGAGAAATAATATGTTGGGAGATTCTCCAACAATGACTTGATCAACGTCACTCTCCCACCAATGGAAAGTAATAAGGATTTCCATTTAGATAAACGGGCTCTAAAAATATATAAAACCGGTTCCCAATTTGAAATACGATTCATGTTAGCACCAACCGTCAACCCCAAATATTTGAATGGAACCGTACCAAGTTTACATTTCAATTTCTCCGCCTGAACCTTTGCCATTTCATGAGTGACACCAATGCCAAAAAAGGACGACTTGTGAATATTAATTTTAAGGCCAGAACAGAGATAAAAAAAACTCTAAGAATTCTCATTACAGAATTAAAATTCTGCACATCCCAATCCCCCATGATAATGGCGTCATCCGCATATAACAGGTTAGATAGAATCGGGCCTGTATTTCGAAGCTTTATCCCTTTAAACACACAAATATCACAAGCCTTTCGAATCATACCTGAAAGAACCTCCATCACCAAAACAAAAAGAAACGGAGATAAAGGGTCTCCTTGACGGATTCCCTTCCTGCATTAAAACTCAAAAGTAGGAGATCAATTCACAAGTATTGATGATCCCACAAACTCTAAAATCCCAAAAATCCTAAACGCTCTCTAAGATGGTAAAGACTAAAGAAGTGATGTGATTTTGTCAGTTGTATTGATTTTTAGTTTAATTCAAGATCTCTAAAAATTTTTAAGCTGGTTATTCAGACATTTTTTTCCGTTAACATACATATAATATATGTAATTTTTTTGTAAGTTCTTTTTTCTTTTTGAATGGCAAAAAATGCTGAACAATTGTAAGTTCTTTTAATAAGAAAAGTATATCACACTACCCTATACAATTTACAAGGTGGTGTTACTATTTGCCTTGATACGAATAATTGCATGAAATAACACCTTTTAATCAAAAAGCACGCAATTACGGAATTCTTGCCGTAAAGATATAGTTACGGAATTTCTGCAATAATACTCAAAATAACGTTAAAATAAATTAAAGCACGCACACATTTTTTGTATCCAAAGGTAAAAGAGAATTTTTTGTATCAAGAAACGCATTTCACGTCCACTGAAGTACGTCAAAACTCAAAAGCGAAACATTCGATTTCAAGAGACAAATAAGAAAAGCGAATACCACTTGAAAACAGTTTTCACGAAATGCATTAAACATCCATTTGTATATTTGTCTTGATCATATCCTCTTCTTCTAAGCTACCAAAATTGCGCTAATCCCCTACGATCGATTTCTTAAGGAGAATTATTCCGCTCCCATGGATTGCCAAATTTCAGATGGGGACGATTTGTACAACCATTCAAATAGAAGGGCAATGTTTGCTTCCCTAATCCTCCAAAGCGTTTGGTGGTCGTAATCTTTTCCCAGGCAATGCCTCTGATTTTGGGGTTTTGACCCATTATAAACACCCCCCCCCCCACCAAAGAGGCGTTTCATGGTCGTAAAATTTTTATTTTGTGGTGCATAATTGAGTGAATTTATTAAACAAAAAAATCAACTGGTTAGTCTATATGTATATAGGAGGATTTTGAAATTTGGGATCCCAAACTACGAGACTACGAAGACATACTCCGACTCCGGTTTGCAAATTTCAAGAAAAACAAAAAGAAGAAGGATATTTACAAAAAGCTCATCAGGAAAGGAGTTTTCCTTAAAGATAAGGAAGTGGTCAAGAAAAACAAAAAGAAGAAGGATATTTACAAAAAGCTCATCAGGAAAGGAGTTTTCCTTGATGATAAGGAAGTGGTAACTATTAACATCTTAACTATTTTCTGCTTTGTGAAATAATTCAAACACGAATGCCAGTTTTATATATTTATATGTTTTGGTTTTATAACAGTTCTTCTCAGTCGGGATTAAGGGAGACAAACAATATATGATATCACCAAAAAAGTTTTCATATAAAAACCGCGAGGCAGTTACTTGGAACGATTCTAGCCATGCAAGGTCTCTCTCATCAACATTAGCTTCGATTTGAACATTTACCACAAGTGTTGGTCGCTTATTAGTAACGACAAAGCCTTTTGAAACTTGCAAGTCTTAAGTTTAAGTTTCATAAGGGTAGAGAAAATAGGGAACTGAGAAATAGTGTATTCAACATGTATAATAATTTTTTTTTTTTTTTTTTTGGCTTTTAAGAAAAGTAGTCATATCAATCGAAAAGTGTTTACAGGTAATAAAAATTCAATTTCAAATGTTAAAATTTGTTTTTTCAAATATTCTTTTGAAACCTATGTATAATTTTTTAACCTTTTTTAATCACGTTTTAATTTTTTTGGTTTTTTTTATTTTTTTTTATTAAAAAGACTTCTAAATGCATTTATATGCAAATGTTTTGAAAAAAAAATTTAACTTGTTAAATAGAATTTTCATGTTTAATGTTAAATGCATGGTGGGTTCACCACTTTTTAAATATTCTTTATTGAACCCAATTCTAACTCTCTTTCTCTCTCTCTATATATAGTGTGAGGTTTAACGAAAACCAAATAATTAAATGATTAAAGAGATTGGGGCTGATATAAATTTTTAATATGTTATAATAAGTGCAGGTTTAAAAAGGTGGCTACGGCGTTAACCCTTTCAAATTTGAATATCAAGATCAAAATAAGAACTTGGTTTTTATCACCGGGTGTCAACTATGGAGCACATTTGGTCTTCACTTTTAATGATGACGAAATATTTCAGCCTTTAAAACCTATGTATGTGAACCTAACGTATAAAATGGGGAGTGAAACTTTCCATGCATATTTCGCAACACTCAGAAACAAACGGTGGATGACGATAGAAATATGCCGCTTTATCAATGACAAGAAAGATTCTAAGTTTGAGATCCTACTTGAAAGCTTTTCATCATACTATTGTGGAAACAACACCACCATCGGTATTGAGGGCATTGAGTTTAGAGCTATTGAAGACGTAAGTATAAAAATACCTTGTACTTATTCTGCGTTCTTTTTTATAATATTAAAAAGTAAATTGCCAAAATCGTCTATGAGGTTTAGGCATTTTTTTTCATCTAATTTTTTTTTTTTTTTTTTTTTTGTGTATTGCAATCCTACACCTTTGTTTTTTTTTTTCATTTTCAGACTTGAGGTTGGCAATATATTACGACTTTCCTCCCTGAAAAATGGCCCTTAGCGATGAAAATTGCAAAATTTCAATCTTTTAGAGTGGAAAGGCATGTCAAGGATGAAAGTCGCAAAAGTATTCAAACCTCATAGACGAAAAAAACATTTAACAAAAAAATAAATGAGGAATTCAAACAATTCTAACGGTAAAAAGATATATTAAATAACAAAAAATCATATGATGACAAAAAATAATAATAAACCTAATCAATTAAGTATAATGATTTTCTTTAATTAATAATAAACCGAAGATATTATGATATAGACGCGCGCGCGCGCACACACATATATATATATCGAAAACCCATGTGAGTTGAGAAAACCCAAATAAACCTTATGTAACATTTTTATTTTTTTCTAAAAAAAAATAGGGAATGTAATATAAATGTACACGGACCTATTTATGAAAAAAAAAATGAAAAAAAACGCTTAATAGTTTTAAAAAAAAAATGTTGAAAATTTGTATGTTACATTTTTTTGGACATATACATTATGTAACCTGAAATTTATAACATTTAAAAAAAAAAGTACTCGGTGAGATTTTTTGTGTTTCTTTTTTAAAAATCTTCAAATATATGTATATTACATTTCCTATTTTTTTTAGAAATGTTTCTTGAGTTTACAGGGGTTTTTTACAAAGGTTTTCTGAGTTTTCTCAACTCAAGTGGGTTTTCGATTTATCCTTCCCCTATATATATATATATATATATATATATATATATATATATATATATATATATATGTATATAGGGAGAAGATCATGCGAGAACCACCTCTTATTGTGAGAACCGCAAGAACCAATGTGAACACACCAAAAAATGCCTAAAATAGCTAAAAATCACACAAATTTTTTTTTTAATATTTTTTATATAAAAATCGCTACTTTTCGAAGCCAAAAAAAAAATTTTTAATTTTTTTTTAAAAAAAAAAAAAATTTTTTTGCCACTAAAAGTAGCGATTTGAGCATAAAAAATATTAAAAAAAAATTTTAGATTTTTTTTTGATTTTTTTAGATTTTTTTTAGGTTTTTTGTGGGTTTAGTTTTTAGTATTTTAGCTTGGGGGGGGGGGGGTGGGAGGGTTTAGGTTTTTGGCGGTGGGGGAGGGGGTTGGGTTTTTTTTAGGTTTTTTGGGGGTTTTAGTTTTTAGCATTTAGCTTTGGGGGGGGGGGGGGGTTAGGTTTTTTTTTTTTGGGGGGGGGGGGGGGGTTAGGTTTTTTTTGGTTTTTTTTAGGTTTTTTAGCTATTTTAGGTTGTGTTCACATTGGTTCTCAAGGTTCTCACAATAAAGGTGGTTCTCGCATGAGCCCCTCCCTATATAAGAACCGTGAGAACTACACCGTACAGGCCGAGGTGGACCAAAATTTTTTTTTCATAAACGTAGATGCGTGTATTATAAACACATTTGTAAAAAAAAAAATTCAAAATAAAAATGTCGTGTGTGTAGTTTTGAGCACCACAAGTTTGTGTTTACGGGTACCGTAAATCCTACCGGAAAATTTACGGTACCCGCAAACATACACTTGTGGTGCTCAAAAACTTTTTTTTTTGAAATTTTTTTTTTTACAAATGTGTTTATAATACACGCACCTACGCTTGTGAAAAAAAATTTGGTCCACCTCGCCCCGTACGGTGTAGTTCTCACGGTTCTTACAACTCGAGGTGGTTCTCATTTTAGCGGACCCCTTATATATATATAGGGTTGGGCTATATAGAAAACACTAAATATTTAAGAAACCCGAAAAACTTAAAGCTCCCGACTTTTTTTTTTTTTTTTTTGAAAAAAATAACACATGTAATATACATGTTTTTAAGAGTTTTGGGCCAAAAAAATCAAAAAAGCGCCGAAGGGTTTTTTTAAAAAAAAAAAAAACAAATTTCAGCATTTTTGTCTAACACATGTTAGGCAACCGGACATTTCTGAAATTTGTTTATTTTTTTTTAAAAAAATCCCTTCGGTGCTTTTTTGTTTTTTTGGCGCAAAACACTTTAAAACATGTATATTACATGTGTTATTTTTTTCAAAAAAAAATGTCGGGAGGTTGGGTAAAAATGGGGGGAGATTTGAGTTTACAGAGTTTTCTAAGAATTTAAGGGTTTTCTGTCTAGTATTCCCATATATATATATATATATATATATATATATATATATAAACCAAAATAAACACGTCCCCTTAGAACATTCACATTGGAGCCTCTATATTAATAAATATTATATAATAAAGAGAAAGAAATAAAGAAAACAACAAAAACTACTACATTGGAATCTTTATATTAGAGAAAGTTTTATAGATATTAAAGTAAATCTCTATATTTAGAGTCTCATATCCAAACCTCAATATTATTATTGTGAGTGCGTATGAAAGAGAAGAAAATAATAAACTAAGTGATTGTGAGTATGATAGAGATATAGATAGAGTGTTGGATGTGAGAAACTTTTGAAAAGTAAACATAATTAGAGAAAATGTGTTTTTTAATTAAATTATAAAGATGGAGATAGAGGCTCCAATGTGATTGCTCTTAAGCTAGATGGACGAAGCAACACCTAACTTGGAACAAAGCATAGCAAACGGGTAGCTAAGAATCTCTTGGAAAGAATGTTAACAAACTGAGTGGTTGAGAATCCAACAGATCTCAACTGAAGTGAGATCAAGTACATGATGTTGTTTCTTTAAACAACATATAACGTTAGTACCTAGAAAAGTAACCTATGGTAGAACCATGATAGTAAGAATAATTGTCAGACTAGTAGCTCTATACATGGTAAACACGTTAGAAGTAGTATATCATGAAGATGGTGAAGAATATGTTTGATGATTCAATGACGGTTAGTAATTAAGTTTACAAAGGAATTGAGAACACGTACTCAAGCATAATAAAATCTTTAGATGATGCAGTACAAGGTACTAAAGAGCACTAATAGTTCTCTTGTATAGCAAGGGATCATCCATAGGGACACCCGAATCTCTGGGAGGCTGACGAAAAGGTGATGCAGAAGTGGATAAATGTTTGCACTGACTAAAACAAGTGCGCTAGAGATGATTATTTAAGTAGCTTAGTTGAGACACGTGAAGATTCATAAGTAAATGAAGCTTGTACACCAAAAAGTAAATCATGGTACCCAAATCCTTGAGGAAAAACTAGGCATGCAAACACATCATCAAAATGCCAAAATATTCCTAGAGTTGCGTATATGTAAAATGTTATTACTATAAGCAATAGCATACAAGTGAATCCCTGTAATACACAAACGATGTGGTGTTTGGAACACATTAAGCAAATCAAAATGCAACAAAGGCAGTAGATAACATATTGCCCATCGATAACCTTCTTCAACGGGAAAACATCATGAAGGCTCATTGGGTCACCAAAGTCTGATAGGATGGAATATTGCCCGGCCTTAGATAGATCTCCATGAAGGAAGACACTATGGACAACAACTTGTTGAATAAATTATGTATGTGAAGAAGAAACTAAAATAACAAATTACATGGTGTTTGGTTTGACAACCAAATAAATGTTTGTGTATAACTCACACCCTATGTCCGATGAAAGCCATCGGTAACAAATCGGGATTTATATATGCTTATATACCTATCCGGATGAGGTTTCAGTAAACTGACTTGCATCCAACAATGTTGAATTAGAAAGAGGCGGTACTAATATCCATGTACGTTTACTAGTAAAGAGCGGCAATGTATGTAATCATAGCATCACATCATACTTGTATCTTCTGTGCATGGGAAAAAAGCAGTAGGATCGGTGTAGGAAAAAATAGCATGAAAGAAAAACATGATACGAGAAGAGATTACGATGACGATTATGATCACTAGGACGGTGACCAAAAGGTGAGAATAAGGGAGTTGAAGGAGGGTGTGGTGATGAGGCTGCGCAACATCTGTAAGGATCAAAACAAAGTATCCGCGATGATAAGAGGAATCTGAGAGAAATAATTTGTGTCTGACGATACCAAGGAATGGATAATTCGTGCACCCCAAGTTAACAAAAAGGGAATAATATGGTTCAGAATGAAAGAAGAGCTTGTACATGAAAGAAGAGGATATATGAATAGGAGTTGAAATGAAATCAATAGACTAGGTCACTAGACCATAACATCAAAACCTATTTCACTAAGAGGAGCGACTTTGTTAGCGTATAGAGCCCATACGACAATACAAACAATACAACTAAATAGACTGAGTCACTAGACCATAACACCGAAACCTATTTCACTAAGAGGAGTTGTCTTTAATAAATGTTTTTGTATTTGTATAACTAAAAGTGCGTGACTATCTTTCTATATAGTTATTACTATCGAAATTTAATGAACAGTTTAACCAACTAACGATTACCATCATCATTATATAATTAATAATAAACCAAATATAGTATATATAAGTATATTGTCAATATATATATACAATATACATATTATTATATAAACCAAATTTATTGCTAGTAATAAACCAAATATCGTATATATAAGTAGGGGTATAATCAAATAAGAAGAAATCTTGACATTTCATTTTTCAAACAAATGATTAAGATGAAAGTGTACGAAAAAAAGATGGGCGTAAGGGTATTTTTGTAATAGTCTATTCGTTGACTTTGTCTCTCCACATGCAAGACACATCCACATTCCCCCTATTTTCTAAACCTTTATATATTTTTTTTTTTCATATGACATTTTTTTTAAATTGCACCATTTAATCGAAAATCTATTTATCTTTAATTTGAGCACCATATGCTATATAATTTTTGGGCTAAATTTTTTTGTACTATCATTATTATGTTGTAATTTTTAGAAAACAAAAGGGTGAGAGTTTGTATTTTAGGACCATAATGCCTTTCCTTCCTGCTTTTAACGAGTGACACATATCATCTCCACAATTTTTCTTAGGCTAGTTAGCAAAAACCCACTTTTTAGTGGATCATTCCCCTATATAATGAAGCTTGTACACCAAAAAGTAAATCATGGTACCCAAATCCTTGAGGAAAAACTAGGCATGCAAACACATCATCAAAATGCCAAAATATTCCTAGAGTTGCGTATATGTAAAATGTTATTACTATAAGCAATAGCATACAAGTGAATCCCTGTAATACACAAACGATGTGGTGTTTGGAACACATTAAGCAAATCAAAATGCAACAAAGGCAGTAGATAACATATTGCCCATCGATAACCTTCTTCAACGGGAAAACATCATGAAGGCTCATTGGGTCACCAAAGTCTGATAGGATGGAATATTGCCCGGCCTTAGATAGATCTCCATGAAGGAAGACACTATGGACAACAACTTGTTGAATAAATTATGTATGTGAAGAAGAAACTAAAATAACAAATTACATGGTGTTTGGTTTGACAACCAAATAAATGTTTGTGTATAACTCACACCCTATGTCCGATGAAAGCCATCGGTAACAAATCGGGATTTATATATGCTTATATACCTATCCGGATGAGGTTTCAGTAAACTGACTTGCATCCAACAATGTTGAATTAGAAAGAGGCGGTACTAATATCCATGTACGTTTACTAGTAAAGAGCGGCAATGTATGTAATCATAGCATCACATCATACTTGTATCTTCTGTGCATGGGAAAAAAGCAGTAGGATCGGTGTAGGAAAAAATAGCATGAAAGAAAAACATGATACGAGAAGAGATTACGATGACGATTATGATCACTAGGACGGTGACCAAAAGGTGAGAATAAGGGAGTTGAAGGAGGGTGTGGTGATGAGGCTGCGCAACATCTGTAAGGATCAAAACAAAGTATCCGCGATGATAAGAGGAATCTGAGAGAAATAATTTGTGTCTGACGATACCAAGGAATGGATAATTCGTGCACCCCAAGTTAACAAAAAGGGAATAATATGGTTCAGAATGAAAGAAGAGCTTGTACATGAAAGAAGAGGATATATGAATAGGAGTTGAAATGAAATCAATAGACTAGGTCACTAGACCATAACATCAAAACCTATTTCACTAAGAGGAGCGACTTTGTTAGCGTATAGAGCCCATACGACAATACAAACAATACAACTAAATAGACTGAGTCACTAGACCATAACACCGAAACCTATTTCACTAAGAGGAGTTGTCTTTAATAAATGTTTTTGTATTTGTATAACTAAAAGTGCGTGACTATCTTTCTATATAGTTATTACTATCGAAATTTAATGAACAGTTTAACCAACTAACGATTACCATCATCATTATATAATTAATAATAAACCAAATATAGTATATATAAGTATATTGTCAATATATATATACAATATACATATTATTATATAAACCAAATTTATTGCTAGTAATAAACCAAATATCGTATATATAAGTAGGGGTATAATCAAATAAGAAGAAATCTTGACATTTCATTTTTCAAACAAATGATTAAGATGAAAGTGTACGAAAAAAAGATGGGCGTAAGGGTATTTTTGTAATAGTCTATTCGTTGACTTTGTCTCTCCACATGCAAGACACATCCACATTCCCCCTATTTTCTAAACCTTTATATATTTTTTTTTTTCATATGACATTTTTTTTAAATTGCACCATTTAATCGAAAATCTATTTATCTTTAATTTGAGCACCATATGCTATATAATTTTTGGGCTAAATTTTTTTGTACTATCATTATTATGTTGTAATTTTTAGAAAACAAAAGGGTGAGAGTTTGTATTTTAGGACCATAATGCCTTTCCTTCCTGCTTTTAACGAGTGACACATATCATCTCCACAATTTTTCTTAGGCTAGTTAGCAAAAACCCACTTTTTAGTGGATCATTCCCCTATATTAAACCAAATTTATTGTTAATATTTCTGTTTTTATTTAAATAGTTGATGCATATATGTAATGTCTTAATTAATGTTTTGTATAATAAGTTTGTAATATAGTGTTGTAACTTAAAACAGGTCGAGCACCATGAAATTGCGAAAGCAAAGGAAGCCCAACTGGTGATGAAATTGAACTCAAACGAGGGTCAGGCGCAACAATTTCCAAGGGAGACTCAAGTAGTTCTTAGGGAACCCGAATACAGCGAGAATAATAAGGTCATTTCTTATTGCGAACGAATTTTGTGTTTTGTAGAGTTAAATTTATTCATTTGGATTTTGGTAATCAATTTTATCTCTTTGTCTTTGATGCATAGTTATTCTCATTAAACGAAATCAGCAGAAAGAAACGACTTATGGTTTCAGCGAAGGAAGTTTTGTATAACTCGTCTAACGTGAAGCAATTACATTTGAAACCCACAGGAGAGTCAAGGTTTGCCTTCTGAATCAATTAATTATATCTATTATTCTAATTATTCAGATTTCCCTGCTTTTTAGAACAGCCATTTTTATACAATTCAATACCCCATAATGTTGCAAAGATTTAAACTTACATCACTTTTATAAGGAGCAATACTGCTAGAAAACTAGATCTGCAGGTGTTAAGTTGTCCATATACATTATACTTTTACTTTAATAGTAGTTCTCCATGTGCTGAACTTGTGTTGGAGTAGTGTTGACCGATTCTAAAGGAAATTAACGTTGCAAAAGTGAACGTTGGGAATTGCTTTGACCAATAAAAGTGGAAGACCACTTCTGCCGTAAAGTTTGTTACTTTTGCCAGTATTTAAAGTAGCAGCAGCTTTAGTTTTTTATTATTCCCTTTTTCAATTCCAATTAGTCGAAATTATTGTAATCATTCAGTTTTTTTTTTTTTTTTTTTGAAAGCATTCAACCGTTGAATAAATTGATTACATTCGACTGAATAAACCCTGTTTTCTTTGATAAATTTGTTGCCTTTTCTGATCCAAATCTAACATTTGGTATCAGAGCCTTCAAGTTCTGATCCGTTTGTATGCCTAAGTTCTTTCGATTCAACCCGATGTCGATCGTTACCAATCCTAACCCCTCAAAAGAAAACTCGTTTTCGTTTCAGTGCCCTATCCTCACTCCTACGAATTACAACACGTGGTCGATAAAGATGGAAGCAATCATGGACGCCCACGGGTTGTGGGAAGCCATCGAGCCACCAGCCGGCGTGGCTGTAGACGAGAAGAAATCAAAACAGGCTCGTGCTTTTATCTTTCAATCCATCCCGGATGAAGTTCTCTCGCAAGCGGCGAAGAAGAAGACGGCCAAAGAGGTTTGGGATTCGCTAAAATCCCGGTACGTAGGTGCTGAACGTGTTCAGAAGGCACGATTGCGCATTTTGAAGAGTGAGTTCGAAGGGCTTCATACGAAGGACAGTGATACTATTGATGAGTATGCTGGAAGATTGTCGGGTATGGTTTCGAAGTATAACGGCGTTGGGGCAAAGTTGGAGGATGAAGAACTAGTTCGTAAACTGTTTGATTCGGTCCCGGAGAGATTTATAAATTTGGTGGCCTCAATTGAGCAGAGTTCTGATGTAGAAACTATGCCATTTGAGGAGGCGATTGCATATTTGAAGGCCTATGAAGATCGAGTGAAGCTTCGTAAATCACAACAAACAACCGAAAACAGTTTGTTGTTTACCAAGTCAGAAGTTAAATCGAACTCGAAGGGGCAACCAAAAGGTCAACATGTTTCAAATCAGAAGTCAGGCGGATATGGGAAGACCGATCGGGGTGGTCGGAGTGGTTTTCGGGGACGTGGCCGGGGTAAAAGTAACCGTGGTGGTCACGCCGGGAATCAAGATCAAAGAAATGGGTACAGGAACAAAGATAAACTGCATATTGAATGTTTCAATTGCCACGAGCTCGGACATTACGCGTCTGAGTGTAAACAACCGAAGAAGCAAGAGCCGGAAGTTAATTTAACTAGGGAAGAAGATGATGAAACAACCTTGTTACTTACCGTCTGTGGTGAAAAAGATCCATCGATGGTGTTGTTGAACGAGGAGAAGGTGTTCCCTAGTAGACATGATAGTCAAAGAAAAGATCTATGGTACTTGGACAATGGTGCCAGTAACCAGTAACCATATGACCGGTGAGAAGGAAGCCTTTGCCGAATTGAATGAAAGTGTAACGGGTCGAGTACGGTTCGGTGACGGATCAAAAGTAAACATAAAGGGTCAAGGTACAATTTTATTCCAATGCAAAAATGGCGATCAACTTTTGATTCGTGATGTCTATTATATTCCTGCTCTTACTAGTAATATCTTAAGCCTTGGTCAAATGACGGAGGTTGGTTATGATGTGTGGATGCATGATGAGTATCTAAGGGTATATGATGTTCAGAAAAGACTCGTAATGAAAATCCAAAGATCAAGTAACAGGTTGTACAAAATCTCATTAAATTTTGCTAAACCTGTTTGTTTATCAGTTCACTTAGATGATGAGGCTTGGTTATGGCATGCGCGAATGGGGCATGCCAACTTCGCAACATTAGAGTCAATGGCCCGGAATGAGTTAGTGATTGGAATGCCTCGAATTTCACACCCAAATAAAGTTTGTGAAGGATGTTTGGTGGCAAAGCAAGTAAACAAACCGGTTCCAAAGGAAGCACTGTGGAGAGCAAAAGTGCCACTGGAGCTGATCCATGCAGATCTATGTGGTCCAATAACTCCACAAACAAAAGGAGGTAATCGGTATTTTATGTTGCTTGTAGATGATTTCACTAGATATATGTGGGTGTATTTGCTTGAATCCAAAGACCAAGCGTTTCAAAGATTCAAGTGGTTTAAAGCTGAGGTAGAAAAGGAGGGAAAATGTAAAATTAAGATGTTACGAACGGATCGGGGGGGTGAGTTCACCTCGAAAATTTTTAATGAGTTTTGCAGGAATGAAGGGATTAAAAGACAGTTGACGGTGCCATACACCCCTCAACAGAACGGGGTTGTAGAGCGTCGGAACCGGACAGTGGTGGAAATGACTCGATCATTCTTGATATCAATGAATGTGCCAGAAATGTTATGGGGAGAAGCAGTGAGACACTCAGTTTATATTCTCAACAGAATTACAACAAAAGCTGTGAAGTGTACAACTCCATATGAATTGTGGAAAGGATTTAAACCAAACCTCGACCGCCTAAAAGTGTTCGGTTGTGTGGGGTATGTGAGGGAAGCAAAGAATCACCTCACTAAACTTGATGATTGAGGTCAGGCAATGGTATACTTGGGTAGTGAGGATGAAACAAAAGGTTATCGGATGTATGATCCGAATAGAAGTAGAATTGTGATTGCTAGAACAGTGGAATGCATTGAAGATAAAAGGTGGGTTTGGATTGAGCCTACAGTAGAAAAGCCCATGTCAAGTTGGTCTAATATTCCTGTCAACAGCCCATGTGAAGCTGGTCAACAAGTCAACAGCTCAAATGCAGTTGGTCAATTCCATACGCCTGCTGAGGAAGATCAAAGAAGCCCTATATTACCAACTAACACTGATCTTCGATCACCTATACCTCATGTTTCAGGTACTCATGATGGAGGAATCAAAGGGAGTTACTCAATGTCTGAATCATCTACTCCAACAAGCAATACAGTACCATTTGATGATACACCCGTCCAAGGGTTTCGATCAATTGGTGTTGTATATCGAGGTACTACAGCCATGAATGAAGAAGAAGTCCGAGTACTATATGAAAATGATGCAGAACTATTGTTAGTTGATGAAGAACCAGTATCCTATGAAGAGGCTGCAACTAAAAGAGAATGGAAAGATGCTATGAAGATTGAACTTGACTCGATTAATCGAAACAAGACCTGGACTTTGACCCGGTTGCCACCTGGTCACAGGGCAATTGGGTTGAAGTGGGTGTTCAAGATTAAAAGGGATGCAAACGGAGCAGTTACAAAACACAAGGCACGCGTAGTTGCAAAAGGTTTTGTGCAGCGAAAAGGGGTTGACTTTGAAGACGCGTTCGCACCAATTGCTCGAATAGAAACAATTAGACTTCTTCTAGCAATAGCAGCAAAAGAAAAATGGATTGTGCATCATCTGGATGTCAAGTCCGCGTTTCTCAATGGTGAGCTTAAAGAAGAAGTATATGTGACGCAGCCGATTGGTTTTGAGGTAAAAGGAAAAGAAAAATTGGTGTACCGGTTACACAAGGCTCTCTGTGGTTTGAGACAGGCTCCGAGAGCCTGGAATGCTCGGCTAGATATGGTGTTAAAGGAGCTTGGCTTCAACAGATGTGTTCATGAACAAGCTGTTTATAAGGTACATAAACCAGATTTTATCTTAATTGTTAGGGTATATGTTGATGACTTGATAGTAACCGGGTCAAACGAGGGGAAAATTCATGAATTCAAGAAAAAAATGAAGATGGTTTTCGACATGAGTGACATGGGAAAATTGTCATACTATCTTGGTATTGAGGTCGAACAAACCAAGACTAGAATTTTACTTAAACAGGAGGCGTACGCGAAGAAAATTCTCGATGTGGCGGGTATGGCTACATGTAATCTGACAACTTTTCCCATGGTTCCCAAGCCGCAGTTAACTAAAGATGAAGATGGGGTAGATGTTGACCCAACTAAGTACAGAAAAATAATAGGGAGTCTCCGGTATTTGACTCACACGTGACCGGACATCAGTTATTCGGTTGGAGCTGTAAGCAGGTTTATGCAAACTCCAAAACAAAGTCATTATGCAGCGGTTAAACAAATACTCAGGTATGTTCGCGGAACAATTGGGTACGGGCTGAAGTACAATAACGGTGGTGATGGAAAATTACTCGGGTACAGTGACAGCAGCCACGGTACTGACGTTGGAGACCGACGAAGCACGACCGGTATGGCATTTTATTATTCAAACAATCTGATCACTTGGTGTTCACAGAAACAAAATACAGTGGCTTTAAGCTCCTGTGAAGCCGAGTTTATGGCAGCAACGTCGGCGGCATGTCAAGCGTTGTGGCTGAGGAACTTAATTAGTGATCTGATGGGTAAAGAGGCTCAGGTGGTGAAACTGTTAGTAGATAATGAGTCAGCCATAGCCCTGATGAGAAATCCTGTATTCCATGGGAGGAGTAAACACATCGACACAAAATATCACTTCATACGCGAATGTGTTGAACGAGAACAAGTTAGTGTTGAACATGTGAGTGGTGATCTGCAGAAAGCAGATATATTCACAAAACCGTTGGCTCGTGTGAAGTTTGCTGAAATGAGGAGTCTTGTCGGAGTGAAAGACCTGCACAGGGATGTCAACACTACAGGGGAGAGTGTTGGAGTAGTGTTGACCGATTCTAAAGGAAATTAACGTTGCAAAAGTGAACGTTGGGAATTGCTTTGACCAATAAAAGTGGAAGACCACTTCTGCCGTAAAGTTTGTTACTTTTGCCAGTATTTAAAGTAGCAGCAGCTTTAGTTTTTTATTATTCCCTTTTTCAATTCCAATTAGTCGAAATTATTGTAATCATTCAGTTTTTTTTTTTTTTTTTTTTTTTTTTTGAAAGCATTCAACCATTGAATAAATTGATTACATTCGACTGAATAAACCCTGTTTTCTTTGATAAATTTGTTGCCTTTTCTGATCCAAATCTAACAACTTGCTCATGATAAAGTACCAAAGATTTTAGATTTGATGCTTACATATTGTCTAATAATAAATTAATAGGATGCCATTGATCTCTTAGATCAAGTGGTGGAACACTTGCATTTCTCTTGGGAGATACAAATTCAACTCCCACTTGGTGCAAAGTGGGACATTAGTGGGCAGTGATAGGAGACCCAGGGTAACCTGGGTTGGATCTTTGAGCCAAACAGGTTTTACCGGTAACTTCATTGTTATGCCTACGGGCGGGTGGGTTACCGGATTTTCCACAGAATTGGTGGTGGACCTGGGTTACTCTCCGAGTACTCCGTTTGGTCCAGTGGGTGCCCCGAGAGTGCTCGGGATTGATTCTGTTGGCCGTTCAAAAAAAAAAAAAAATTAATAGGATGCATCAATAGATGAACGGATTTTACTTGTCTTTATTTTTCATGTCTTATAATGATATTTTGTATGTAATCATATGAGATATATCATTTGTGCAGATTTCAAGAGGTCATTGAACTACTTCCTCAACAAGTATTACGAATTAATTGCAAAATTCAAAGTCACAAGTTATCAGAAGAGACAGAATATTTCTGTTACCTTGTGTTCAAGCTTTCAGAAAAATGTCGTGGCCTGCATTGTCCAGTGAAAGTGCGTGATCTACCCCATCGAAAAAACAAAGACGATTTGAATATTTATTTTAGATCTCCAGACCCGTGGAATTTACATGCCTTTAATCATATTCCAGAACAAAGAGAAGACGGATGGATGGAGGTTATTGTGTGTCAATTTAACTCAAATCATAAACTCCAAAAGGATCGTATTTGGGTAAATTTGAAATTGTTAAGTTATGAAGGAAATATGGGCGGCCTTATTTTATGTGGTCTCGAGTTTAGGCCAATGTAATAATACATATGAGAAACTGATCATTCGTCCGCCATTGTGTGTACCTAAATATATGAATTACCTTGTAAAATTTATGCTCTTAACTTCCATGTGTAGATGAAAGGGATGCAGTTCACCCATTTCTTTTTACAAGTATAATTTTAGTGAAAACTATGAAATGAAATGCTTAGATTTTTGCTGAAATCCATGATCTGCAAATGCCATTGCATTCTTTTCATATATCTAAGAACAATATACAAAAGGTGTGTACCTTCACCCACCTCTTGCCCTGTGTGTAATAAAGATCCCTAAAACAAAAACACATGGTAGAGATTGGAATTTTTTACCTTTGTAATAGAATACAATAAGCCAGCCCATGTATTATTTTCAATCTGTTATAGTATTTCCTAGAATTGGATGTTATGTTTTGTAAATATATACGGATGTGAGATGAATGAGAAAGGCATCATGTTAACTTCTATCATGGTATCACGAGACCATCCTAAACCCTAGCCGCCTCCCTTTCCTGCTACTCCTTCTACCCCATCTTGACCCACTGTCTCTTCACAAAATCCTCTGCTTCTTATCATCTTTTTTTCATCATGGATTCAAAAATTTACCCAGCAAGAATTTATAAAAACTAAGAGCATACAGATACGCTGATGCTATGTCTCCAAGTTTTTGAAAATTTAGCTATAACTTATGCTCAACGTTGGTTATTTCAACTTTTGAGGAGTTTAATGTACATGGAACAATCCCGCCTCTAGTGTCAAATCCCTCAAATGTAGTACTTTTTGGCATAGAAAGAGAGAATCAATGTATCTTATAAAACAATTAGAGGCCATGGCTCCTAGTTTTGTCATCAAGAAAGCCATCCTGATTCACTTCATTTAGAAAAGTAGATAAGTATCACAATAATGCACTTCTCTATTATATTTAACATGATAATTATTTACGAAATGTTTAGACAAACTCTGTTATAGGTCAACCCATGTTGTACCAAAAATACCATTTTTCACCCGTTAGCCAACCTGTTTGACTGATCTGACATCTCTAGTAAGGATCAAATGTGATTGTTTAACCAGTGTATTATAAATGAGTTGATTTTTATCAATCCATCACAAAGTCTTAGCCTAAAATCTCTCTAGTCAATATTACTCATTCAAATGTAATTATTATGTAACTCCTATTGTTGTAAATGTGGAAGATTTCTCTCCATATATTTCTCTCATTCTTGTATATTTATGTCTCTCATTGTTATTGTAAAAATATAGAAGAAATTGATTCATCATTGATTATATGGTATCAGCCATACCGTAAATCGATCCTTCCTTCTCCCCTTTCTTCTGTCTCTGTTCTTTTTTTTCCCCAGTTCTATTTTTTCCCCTGTTCACCACACCATGTCCACCACCAACGATCTCAGTGCCATTCCCCTTCACTCCCTCAGCTACTTCATAAACATCAAACTGAATTCCAATAACTACCTACCGTGGGAGAAGCAAGTTACTCCGGTGCTCGCTTGTCTCAATCTCCTAAACCACATCGACGGTTCTAACCCACCACCCTCCCAAACCATCACCACAAATGACCAAACAACACCAAATACGGCCTACACAGCCTGGAAATCAGCCGACCAAAAGGTCCTCTTGCTGCTCAATTCGACCCTTTCTGAAGAAGCCATGGCCGAAACTATCGGTCACACCACAGCTCTTCAAGTTTGGAAGGCACTTGCCGACGCCTATAGTAATTCTTCAATTGAACGTGTTCACAACCTTCAAGATTCTCTTCGCAACATTCAAAAAGGCACTTCTTTCGTTTCTAAATTTGGTCGCAAGTTCAAGGCGTTAACCGACCAACTCGCTGCTATCGGACACCCGGTAAGTGACGAAGACAAACAACACTACTTTCTTTGTGGGCTTGGTGCAACCTTCGAAAACTTCTCAACATCCCAAAGAACTATCCGCCCTGCCCCGGCATTTCAGGATCTTCTCGCAAATGCTGAAAATCAAGAGATGTTTATTCAAAAAATTCATGGTTTCTCAACACCCCAAGCCGCATTTTATGCTAATCAACCCAAACCTTTTACCAATCGGCCTACCACGTCACGGGGCCGAGGTCGTAACACAACCTCAAACCATGGTCGTGGTACCACACACACCAAACGAACACCCCATTGCCAACTGTGTCGCCATGATGGTCACTATGCGACCACTTGCCCACAACTCGCCTCTTATGCCAAAAAGGCGGCATCTCTTGATGCCAATCTAGCCGAAGCTTTCCTTGCCCAATGCAATGTTGCTACCGATACTCCGGAGTGGACTGCAGACTCAGGTGCTACCACTCTCATGCTTCCTACAACCTTTGGTTTAATTAATTCTAAACCTCAAACCGGTAACACACGAGTTACTTTTGGGAACGGGGAATCTTTACCCGTTACCCATATTGGTAACACTCATATTCAAAACAATCTTCCTTTACAAAATGTTTTAGTCATGCCTAACCTCACAAAAAATCTACTGTCCATTAGTAGATTAACTAATGATTCTCCCGTTGATGTATTGTTTTTTAAGAATTATTTTCAAATTCAGGACCGAAAAACATCAGAAGTTCTAGCTAAAGGCACGTGTGAAAATGGTTTTTATGTTCTCACTCAAAGTCACAAGTCTCTTGTTGCCGCTCATTCCGCTTCGCATCTTCGTGCTTCTTTCAATAAATGGCATAGTCGTCTTGGACATGTCTCCTTTGACACTATTTCAACTTTAAATAAAAGCGGTCATGTTTTTGTTACATCTTTGTTACCTAAACCGGGATTACGTAATTCGTGTGAAATGGCAAAAGCTAAACATTTACCTTTTCTTGAAAACCACAAACGTGCAAACCATGTTTTGGACCTCATTCATTGTGATCTTTGGGGACCCGCACCTGTCACATCCACCGATGGATACCAGTATTATGTCATTTTCATAGATGATTATTCACGCTTTACTTGGTTTTATCCTTTAAAAGCAAAATCGGAATTTCCTAACATTCTTAAAACTTTGTTAGCTTTTGTTCAAAATCAATTTTCTTCAAATGTTAAGGTTTTTCAAAGCGATGGAGGAACCGAATTCACAAACCACCAAGTACAAATGTGTTTTCAACAAAATGGCATTCATCATCGAGTTTCATGCCCTCACACTCCGGAACAAAACGGAAGGGCGGAACGAAAACATCGTCACATCACTGAAACGGGTTGGCCATAATGTTTAATGCCCACGCACTGCCAATTTTTTGGTTTGATGCTTTTACAACGGCCACATATATAATCAATAGACTTCCAACAAAACTGTTAAACATTCTCTCACCTTTTGAAATATTGTTTAAACAACCTCCCACATACTCCAATCTTCGTATTTTTGGATGTCGAGTTTATCCATACCTTAGAGAGTATGTCAAAAACAAACTTCTTCCTCGAAGTACCCCATGTATTTTCATTGGCTATAGTCCTCGCTACAAAGGGTTTAGATGTCTAGATCCAACCACGGGTCGTATCTATACTACTCGACACGCAAAATTTGACGAAGACATTTTACCTTTCCAAACACCCTCTACATCTACAAATATCTCCTCTCTACCTATTACAAACTTTGAAGACCAATTACCCACACCCACTACACCCTCCCATTCTCACCCATCTACAACCCAAACTAACAACCCCATAAAACCCAATAGCCCTCTATTACCCACACCTTTATTTCATCCAACTCCATACCCATCCAACAACCAAACAAACCCACTGACCCCTCCATCCACAAACCAAGCACCTTCATCCACACAATCCTCATCCGCTCCATCCACCCAAACACTTAGTTCACCTTCGGCCCAACAATCAACATCCACCCAAACATCACCTTCACCCCCTACCTCAACATCGAACCAAATCTCCACTTCGGCCCAAACATATCCCTCGGCCCAAACTTCTCCCTCGGCCGATACATTACCTTCGGCCCAAACCGAAACCCAATCATCATCCTCTTCTCAATCCGAAACCCAACCCACAAACACACATTCCATGCAAACTCGGTCCAAAAATGGTATTTTTAAAACCAAGCATTTTGTAAATCTTGCTAATCATTCTCATTATGCTCTTTTCTCTAGCCATGTTCCCTAAGGAATCAAAACCGCTCTCAAAGACCCTAAATGGGTCAAAGCTATGCACAACGAACTTGATGCCTTACATGGTAACCACACTTGGACACTCGTTCCACGTCCAACCAACACCAATATCATTGGTTCCAAATGGATTTGTCGAATCAAATATAAATCCGATGGTTCCATCGATCGCTACAAAGCGAGACTTGTAGCCCAAGGATTCTCTCAAATACCGGGTCTCGATTTCTCACACACATTTAGTCCGGTTGTAAACTTATCCACCATTCGAGTTGTTCTAAGTCTCGCGACCATTAAAAAGTGGAAATTAAGACAACTTGATGTCAATAATGCTTTCTTAAATAGTCATCTCAATGAAACCGTTTTCATAGAACAACCTCCGGGTTTTGAAGCACACAAACAACCAACTCATGTGTGCAAACTAAATCGTGCTTTATACGGTCTAAAGCAAGCACCACGAGCTTGGTTTCAACGTCTAAGCACCTTTCTCATTGCTCTTGGTTTCCAAAATAGTAGAGCCGATCCATCATTGTTTATTTACAATCGTCACGGGGTTTTAATTTATCTTCTTGTCTATGTAGACGACATCGTTGTGACAGGAAACAACGAAAAATTCATTAACATGTTTACATCTCGTCTACACAAGGAGTTCAAAATAAAGGATCTCGGCCTACTAAGTTTTTTCCTCGGCTTGGAAGTTACTCATACTTCTTCCGGTCTCTTTCTAAACCAATCCAAATATGCTTACGACATTTTATCACGTGCGGGTCTTCTTGACACAAAACCCGTTTCCACTCCTCTAGCTTCAAAAGATGTTTTCACCACCCAAGGACAACCATTTCATGATCCTACCCTCTACCGATCTCTCGTAGGCGCACTCCAATATCTCACAATCACTCGTCCCGACCTCTCATACGCCGTTAATCAAGCTAGTCAATTTCTTCAACAACCCACCACTACTCACTTTCAATTAGTCAAAAGAATTCTTCGATATGTCAAAGGCACATTATCTCATGGTTTAACTTTTGATCGACCACCTAACACTGTTTTGCTAGGTTTTTCTGATGCAGATTGGGCACGATGTCTAGACACTAGAAGATCCACCTATGGCTACTGCATTTACTTGGGAGGAAACTTAGTCTCCTGGAGTGCAAAGAAACAACCCACCGTTTCTCGCTCAAGCTGTGAATCCGAATACAGGGCGATGGCTAACACCACTGCAGAAATAATTTGGTTGACAAATCTACTACGTGAGCTTCATGCCTTGCCTCAAACTCGCCCAACCTTATTATGCGATAATAAGAGTGCTTTGTTCCTAAGCCAAAATCCAATCTCACACAAACGAGCAAAACACATTGATATCGATTATCACTTTGTTCGTGAATTGGTTACTTCCGGTCGGCTCGACAATAAATTCATCTCCACCGATCAACAAGTTGCGGATATTTTCACAAAAAGTCTCCCACAACTGTTGTTCGACAAGTTTCGTTCAATGCTTCGTGTCGGACCACCTCCATCCTTGCATTGACGGGGGGTATCAATCCATTACAAAGTCTTAGCCTAAAATCTCTCTAGTCAATATTACTCATTCAAATGTAATTATTATGTAACTCCTATTGTTGTAAATGTGGAAGATTTCTCTCCACATATTTCTCTCATTCTTGTATATTTATGTCTCTCATTGTTATTGTAAAAATATAGAAGAAATTGATTCATCATTGATTATAGTTTTGATTGCTAGGTATCTATGTTGCTCAAACGAGCATATATACGAATTGAAAAAAAGAATCATTGTTCAAAAGCTTAGACTTCAAGAAATCATTCCATAGAATTATAGAAAACCATATTAATACTGAACTTTTCTATATTTTCTATAACCATAGTTAATACACCCAACCAAGCCTGTTTGAAAAGAACCAGTTGTGAACAGTTTAACAAAACGACCTGCCCCACCCATGTTGTCACCTCTAGTAGAAACAGGTCAAAACTTTCACAAATCAAGAACTAAAACCTAAACGTCTGGATTCGTACAAAAGCAAAGATGAAGAAGATATTGCACCTTTTAGAGGTCTATTTGGTCATTTGAAAAAGCTTGATTATGAAGCCTCAGGGAATGGAAAATGGCGTCACAATGATACGAATTCTGATAACGAGGACGAGAAGATGAAGGGGTTTATGTATACAAGAAGCAAAAGGTTTTTCAAGATTGAAGATGATCAGGAAGGTTCGTAAAAGAGAAAGAGGGAAAGAGCGAAAAAGAAGGTTGTTAAAGTAGAAGAAGAGGTGGTTGTGTCTGTTCCTTCAGAGAAAGACAAGTCAGACGATGAAGATACAGAAAGCGATCAAGATGTGTTAACTATTCGTGGTCAACATCCACAGAGTGGTAAGGTAGCTCAAGAGAAAAAGAAACCGACTGAGGAAGAACAAGACGAAACTTACAAACTAGTCTAGTTGTAAACTAATTTGGATATGTTTTCACATATTAATAGTCTGATTTGAGAAAAATAATTTAGTTACATAAAGCTGGGACTTCTTGTTGTATGTAACACAAAGCTTAGATATATTGATTTTATACAATGCTAATTTGATACGCATTTTCACTCCTTGAACTTGGATAATTTTGATCAGTTTTCTTAAAACTCTTAGAACTGGTTGTGCTGGTTTCATTAGCATTTTGGTGTATACGAAATGCAGTCAAATATAGACAAGTTTATTTCTATAAGATCGCTTGGAATACACATGGATACTTGCAATAGTATTTTGGCAGTTTAACTAGGCAATGAAAAATCAAATGATCTCAAGGTATTATTTTCTTCTAGTATCTTACTTTGTAGTTTTAGCAATCATCTAGAGTTTTTAAGGAGTGCATTACTTCTTTTTTATTTTTACCTCAAAACGACCCTATGGTCTCGATTTATTAAGATCGTGAAAAAATATTTTTTTTAAAGGCCTCCCTTTTAAAGTTCGCTTAGGACCACCAAAAAGGTTGGACTGGCCCTAAATTATTTGTCAAATGGGAGACAAATCTAGACGCCACAAGGCATCAAAATTGTTACCATAGATTCTCATCGGTAAATTAATCACAGTTCTCCGGTGATCGTTATAGGTTCAACAGACATTGGCGCAATACTGGTAGCCGTGGTTTTGGAGGTTATGGTGGTCAAAACAGTGGGCAACGTGGTGGTTCGTGATGGCAATTGGACGATCAATGAACTTACTCAGCACATATGGTGGTGGGGCTTCTCAATTTTGGGGAAACAGTTTATGATTTTACTCCATAATATTTTGATACGACCCAAATTATGTTGGTGGAGCATCATCCCGTTTTAATTTTCACCCTTCTTGATAGATCATATGGAAGGCTGTCTACGATCTTGGGCCCAGGCCTAAATACGTCTACTAATAATTAGACAAATTGACCACTATTCAATTTTCAATCTAGGCCTACACAAACTGTTGTCCAAATTCTTTTGGGCCTACTCACTTTTGTCAATAGGCTAATGGCTTATCTCTCTACTAGGGGTGCACAAATCGGGTTTTCTTAAAAATCAGTTCCAGGTATAAAACTAGGTTCGGGTAGGATCAGGTTTTACAAAATCGGGTTTTTTTTAAAACCCCGGTCGGGTCCGGGTCCGGGTTTTCTACAAAAAAATGTATACCCTATATACCCGGGTCCGGGTCGGGTTTTATAAAACCCGGTATTATAATACCATATTTCCGGGTTCGGGTAAGGTTCAGGTATGTATCGGGTTGGCAAAAAACCCACACCCGGTATTAAAAAAACCCGACCGGGTATTAAATGCTTCTTTATATGTTTTAGTGGATGGTTTAGCTTATTCAAATTTAATAACATTTTTAAACAAGATAACATCAAAGTGCATACATAATTCTTAGAAACCCAATAATTAAACAAGATTACATTAAGTTGATACATAATTTTGTTAAATCATAAGAACTAGATGTCTTAATTCTTGAAAACATAGATAAAATAACATAGATAAAAAAAACATAACCGGGTATTTATAAAACCCGGTTCCGGGTATTTGTAAAAACCGGTTCCAGGTATTTATAAAACCGGGTACTACAAAAAACCGAGTAAAAACCAGGTATAAAAAAACTCAGTTCTGGGTTTGGGTTTTAGATCAGATATGAATACCCGGTCCCTACCCTATGTGTAGGGTCGGGTTCGGGTATAAAAAATCCGGGTTTTATAATACCCGGTTCCGGGTTTTTTTTTTCGGGTTCGGGTTTTTTGTGCACCACTACTCTCTACCACTTGTGATTTGGTGGACTCGTGGATACCTGATTCTAGAGCGACTACTAACATGACGGGTGATCTATTTTTCATATTTTTATTTGTTCCTTATACTAGTTTCGAACGGTTTTTCATCAATAGTACGTCACTAGCCATTTCTAACATTGGTTATGCTTCTATTCACTTATCTACTCATACTATTTTTATTAAACACGTTATTATAGTTCCTGGGATTGCCTTGGCCCCATCTAATTCTGTGACGACTAGATTTTTGTTTTTACATTTTTCGGATAAATCCATGCATATGCATTGTACGGCTTGTAGTGTCTTAAAAATAACCCTATTACCATATAGATCTGTTGTTTCTTACTCTATTGTACCCTTACATGTGATTCATTGTGATATATAAGATTTTAGTAGATTTTACATTATTAAAAATCTTAAAAATAGATCACCTTACCCTTTTATGTCTCATGCTGATTTCAGATACTTTATCACATTATTGATGATTTTAGTAGATTATACATGGATTTAATCGGTGACATGTCATTCTCAGGCGGTTAATTAATTTCATCATTTCAAACAGCTTGTTGAGAACCTTTTCTCATGCACCATCAAACATTTTCATTGTGACTGATAGCCTCACATCTATCTGAACCAAGAATCAGTTATTGTATCCCATGCCCATACACCCCCAACAAAATGGTGTGAGTGGAAAAAGTGTCATCTTTACGAGGTTTCTCGTGCACTATTGTTTCATGCGGACTTACCAAAGAAATTTAGGTATAATGTTTATATCATTGTAGCTTATCTCGTTAAACACTTACCTTCGGTGGTCCTTTTCTACTCTTTCCTTTTGAGATTCTATTCGGTTCTCAACTGGATTATTCCATCCATCGTAACTTTGGGTGTTTATGTTATTTGTTCCTTGGTGATACTCAGGCAGATAAACTTTCACCTAAGCCTCTTCCTTGCATTTTTGTTGGTTATGCTCCATCTCATCTTGGTTATCTTTGCTAGGATCCTCATACGTCCCGTACATATATTTCTGGTCATGTTCGATTTCATGAGACAATCTTTGATATTCCAGGGAGTTCCACTACTCCCACATGATCTTCTTCTGATTCTATTGCCTTTCTGTAACACCCTAGTGTTTCGAAAGTCAAAGTCAACGCCCAGATTGAAGTCAAAGGACGAAAAGATCGCTAATAGCAATCTGTCTCTCCTTACTCAATCCATGTTTTGACTTCTTTGACTGTAGTTAGTCTATTTTATGTTTTCATGTTAGTTGTATTATGTGGAGTAATTAATTACAACTGAAGTAATCGAAGTATATTTCCCAATACGAACCGCTTTACGACTGTGAATAGTAGGAAGTAACAATGCGATAAAGTCAATTAAACGCTAATCGAACTAATCTAATCGTCATCACGCTTGCAAACTCGAATATACACATTTTGGGTTACTGTTATACGTGTGTGTGCCTTATGTGTTACTTGTGCATGTTTATTTATGTTAGGTATGGTAGTCAATCGAATCGCAATCGAACTCAATCACAATCGAATCGCAATCGCAAACCGAATACGAAATCGGGATGCTTGTATGTTGATATAGTAGTTGGGATTAAAAGTAATTTGAATAGGAAACTCTACCGCGTTCGCATCACTCGCAATCGAGATCGAAATATCAAAAAAATCGTCGCACCAAACACTCGAATCAGGCAACTGATCGATCAGGCTACCAGCCGATGGAACAGCCAGCCGATCGGACTGCTGTCCGATCGGACAGGCTGTCCGATCATGCTGCCTGACCGATCGGCCAGCCTTTACCTCTTTTGGCATCCTATAAATACCCCTGTCATTGTCATCCTTTCTACTTTTGGAAACCTCTGTCCGACCAGCACGCTCAGCTCACTTTTTCTTCGATTTCTCTCAATCCCGGTAAGATCTCGTCCTAAATCTTGTACTTTCTTGATCTACACGCACTCCTACACCTTTCTATCTTTCAAATCTTAACTTTTAACCGTGAAATCATCAAGATTCAAGTGTTCTAGGATGATGTCATCATGGTGTTCTTGAAGAACTTCATGTTTTGGCCTCAATCCATCAAGAATAACCTGGATCTAACCGATTTCCACATAAACAAACACAGATCTTTCATAGATCTAAACATATTCACAGTGAAAGGGATTGAAAGATGGTTTTCCAACTTTCTTTCAACTTTTTTACACTTAATATCTTCAGAACCGATAGAAACGGAGCTTGTGCCAACTTGCTAATCATTCCGGTGGTTAGGGCTGTAAACAAGCCGAGTCGAGCCGAGCTAGACCCAGCTCGAGCTCGGCTCGAACTCGATTCGAGCTGGCTCGGCTCGAGCTCGAATTTCAAATCGAGCTGAGATTTGAGGCTCGAGCTCGACTCAATTAGAATTCGAGCTAGCTCGGCTCGGCTCGATCTAGCTCGAACTAACAAAAAACGGCAAAATTTACCACTTAAAAAGCCCTTAAAAATGAATTTCTTCATAGACTAAGGGCCATAATTGCCATTTAATTTAACCATTTTGCTAAATATGCAAGTATATAAATAGTTAATTCACTTTGTACATTGTCTTATCTTCTTTTATCGGGGAAATACTCCCTTAGTTTTGGTTTTCTAAGCAATGTGGGACAAAAAAATGAAGGATGTAAACCTTATCGAGCCAGCTCACGAGCTCACGAGTCGAGCCAGACCAAGCTCGAGCTCGGCTCGTGTACAAACTGAGCCGAGCCGAGCTGGCTCGTTAACAACCGAGCCAATTTCGAGCCAAGCTTTCTTCGAGATTTTTTCGAGCGAGTTTCGAGCGAGCTGCGAGCCACGAGTTTTTTGAACACCCCTACCGGTGGTTGCGTGGCCCCAGATCCGGATTCTCTCCATGAGGTTCGCCGATTTCGAGTTAAACGTTAAACACCGTCTCGAACGGTTCGCTAACCGGATTTGGGTGATTCCTGTCCGATCAGGAGAACAAGTAAAGACGAGGGTTCTGTGGTTTGACTCGTTGTCAAAATACCTCGATAAAACGACAAACAATCAGAACAACCAAGTGTTAGACGAACAGGCCGACCAGGTCAGGGTGCTGACCGATCGGACTGATGTCCGAACGGGCAGCCAGCTGATCGGACAGTCAGCCGATCGACTGGCCAGCCGATCGGCTAGCACATGGGTCCCACACTTAAATAATTCACTTGGAGTTGAGTATTGAACGAACTGCAGTCCGATCGGACTACCGTCCGATTGGGTTACTCTTCGGATCATGAGATACTTGACTTCAACACTTAATCGATTTTTCAACATGTTCGACGCACTAGGAGTGCCACCCGATCGAACAGCCGTCCGATCAGGAGACACCCTGCTGAGAACTTGTTTTCCTGAGGTACCTAGCCGATCGGGTTGCCGGCCGATCGAACAACCGTTCGATCGACCAACCTGAAAGGTAAAGTGTTGGTGCATCCGTCTGTCGTCTTCGTCTTGTATCAAGTCTTGTATAGAGTTGTTTAGATTAGGGCACGAAATGTTAATTTCCCACGAAATGACGAAATGGTGATTTCCCACGAAATGGTGATTTCCCACGAAATGTTGATTTCCTACGAAATGAACATTGCACTTTCGTGGGGAATTAGAAAATTGTCATTTCGTGGGGAATCAGAAAGTTGCACTTTCATGGGGAATCAGAAAGTTGCACTTTCGTGGGGAATCAGAAACATTATAAATAGGCTTGTTGTCATTTCATTTGGTGGGGAATTAGGATTTTGTACCGAGGTGCTGCCAAAGTGTCTTCAGCCTTGGAAACGTTCTAAAATCAATACAAGAGACCGTTAAAGTGTATAACAAGCTGAACGAAGATCAAATCTTTGTATTCCGCCTCTGATTTGATCTGAAAACTCTTCTGAACGACTCGTTTGGGTCCGAAATCGATCCTACAAGTGGTATCAGAGCTCAGGAGGAAGAGTTCTTACCGATTTAGCTTGTTTTCACTGAAAATTCTGACTTCTACTCATTCTTTCACGTTTTTAACCAAATTTTTCAAACTTGAACAGGATTTTACGGTCCGAATCGGCTGATTTTTTGATATGTTGTGCGAAAACACCTGATCTATAACCCTACCAAGTTTCAGATCCAAATTCCTAGCCGTTTAGGAGAAATCGAAGGTTTTTTGTCCGATATCAAGTGACATCAGCCTGATTCCGCTCGAAAATACTTTAATTTCGCTTGTAAACAATTAATTCCGCTCGAAACAGTTTATGTTAGTTCAAGCGAAGTTAGATTTCGCTACAAATTACATCCTATTTCGCTTGAAATTAAAACCGGTGATTCCGCTCGAACTCTTTGGCTTGATTCCGCTTGAATGTTATATACCGCTTGAAATTGATATTCCGTGTGTAAGATCAGTGCTTGTGATATTATCTTTTCATTTGAAAAGTTCCAGGTCTCGTAAATTGAAGTAATCAGACTCCACATGATTTGTTTCAGTCTTGAATGAATATCAATGAACTAAAATGAAGGTCCAATAGTATAAAGATTGTCACGTGAAGGGTTGTCGGCCACTAAATTCAAGGATTGCATGTGATCTGTTTCATTTAACGAGGTGTTGAACATTTAATACATTGAGTATTGGTCCAATCGAATTTGATTGTTATGTGTGACGGTTAAGCGGCTATTAAAATCATTGCATGTGATAAATCAGTTCAAAGTTCATGTAATCATCGGCCCAATTAATAAATTGTTGTCAGACATTGAGTATTTCAAAGTGTTGATTCATTAATTGTGAACTCAATTTGCATGTGATTATGACTGTTATAATGTGTATATCGATGAACAAGTTTGTTGGTCCAATTAAATCAAAGTATTAACATTGTTGGCCCAAGGTTTGGATAAAAATTGAAGTTGGTCAGCCCAATCAGTTAAGCATAAGTCAGTATAATCATAAACTTTGACTGAATAAAGATCGGCCCAATCATATTTGTTGTAATCAATATTGGTCCAATAGAATTAAGTGTAGGTAAATCAAAGTTGTTGACCATTTTGAGTTTTTTTTAAAAGGGCATCTATCTACTAATTCCTACGGTCCAATAGGAACCTAATTTGATTTGTGTTGTCGGCTGATGACATTTGGTTTGCATGTGAAGTAATCAACTTTGTTGTCAGTTACTTAATCTTCGCCCAATCTGATCAAAAGTGATCGGGCCAATTTGAATAAGCATTTAATTGACAAAAATCCATGCGAAATCACATCATATATGAAATTGAGATCGGCCCAATCACTTTATTCACAATTAATTGAAGGCCCAAATAATTCTAAGCCCATCCAAAAAGTGTATCACATCAGTCCATTTTCAAGCCCATTTATTTAGAGATTTCACCTGAAAAAATTGGAACGAATTCGCGAATTTTCGACACGGGTCTTAAATTGATTCAACAGTCGCACACTTTTACATATTCAGTTCGTTTTTAAACTGATCATTTGTTTTTTTTGTTTGCAGGTGATCCGAGGTGATTTGTTAAGCATCGGATACCCGTCCGAGCGAATCCTCACCTGATCCGTTTTCGCCGGATTTTTGTCACTAAATTGGATATTCATCTGATTCAATGGATCCAGTAGACATTGCACAAGAAAAGTTTGATAGTTTTACTTGTATTAAGGGAGAGTCTACAAAAGAATTGATCGAGAGGTATTGCAGGCTGCATATAGAGATGAGAAATTTGAACATTAACAAAATGGATGAGACGTGGGTTGACAAGTTGGCAAATGCTTTACCAAATGATGAGTGGGGTACTTATTTGCTGGTGTCGAAGAACAGTTCAGATTATGTTAATTTGAACCTTAGTGCGTTCATCGAGAAGATTCAAGCTCAAGAACTTGAATTTCAAAAGATTAGAAAGTTGAAGTCTGATTCAGGGGAAAAGAATCATAAAGCAGCAACTGTTGAAGTAAAAGCCAAATCTGAGGAAAATGTTCAAGTGGTAGAAAAGCTAGTTGAAGAAATTTCAGTTATCAAGATCGAGAAGAAAGCTGAAGCTGAAACAATGACCGAGAAGTGCTTAAACTGTGATAAATCTAAAGCAGACAATGTCAAACTCTTAAAAGAGATGGAGAGTTTGACATTGGAAATCAAAATTTTGAAAGAAAATGAAAAAGTTTTTAAAGATAAGATAAAATCTTCAGAAAACAAAGATCTTTGGATAAAATTGGAAAACAAAAATCTGAAACAAAATGAAGCAAAATTTCAAGAACATATAAAAGTTTTAGAAAATGAAAAATCTATTCTTGAAAAGAATATAGTGGAAAATGAAAATGCAATTACTTCTCAGCTTGAAAATGAAGCTTAGAGTGCAAGAAATAAAATTGCTGAGTTTGAGAAGAAATTGAAAGGTTTTGTGACTTCTGCACCATATGTGTGTCTAGAACCGATCAATGCTGTTTCAATAAGTGAAAATGTCACAAACTATGATAAAGACATAGTTGAAGATTGTGATGAGAAATCTGATGATGAAACTGAAAAAATTAAGAAAAAGAAATTGTTTTTGAATTTAAGAGAAAAATTTCAGAAAACTGTTTTGCAATCGACTGAAACAGGTGAATGTTCAACACAGAAATCTGTTAAGAAGATTGTAGAACAAAAACAAAAAGGTAAAAATGTGAAAAATCTTCAAAAAGAAAATAAAAGCTCATCAGATCAATCATCCAATCGCGATAAAAAATTACAAAAATTGAAAAATGAAAACTCAAAAATTGTTGGTAATAAGTGGTGCAAGTTGGACCACAGTGCTCAAAAGCCAAATTCAGCAAACAAGAGAAGAAAAGATTATCACCAATCCAAACAGTGCTATGATCTGAATGTTTGGATGGAAAATGGTGATTGGTACGATAACAGAGTGTGTTACAGATGCGGTTATCAAGGACACATTGCTGTTAACTGCCAGAGTTGGAGTTTTGAGTCGAGAAGATGCTTTAATTGCAATATCATAGGTCACATTGCCAGAGATTGCCCAAGGAGATCAAATGAAAGATCGAGGGCTAATTCAAGAACCTAAAGTTCAAGAAAAGAAAGTGAAGCTTTCTCAAGGGCAAAAGGACAGACAGAGGAAGAAGAGGAAGAAGGCGAGAGAGTAGCTGGAGAAGATTTTGTCCTCGGGTACAATAGTTAATTCAGATAAAAGTTCTGATGAATCGCTTTGCTCAACAAAAAATCAGTCAAGTAAAATGAATCCATCAGATACAAATCTGAGGACAAAAGGTAGGGTAAAGGTAAAATTTGTTCATCAAACAGTTCCAATAAAGGTCGGCGATGAATCTGTTGTGATGAAAACAAAGGAGCCACCTTCTGATGATAAATTTGTTTCTTCGAAAATGAAGAAGGTACGTTCTGGCGATGATTCTGACTCGTCAAAGTCAGAAGAGCCACCTGTTGATCAAAAAGGAGAAAATTCAGTTCCGCCAATGGATGATATTAACTTTCCACCATTGCGAACTGAAAATTTTAAACAAAAAGATGGTAAAGTAAAAATTTCGAATCAGTTTTATTCTGAAAAGAAAGAATGTGATGTCGAAAAGGCTTTCAATGGCAAAGTAAAAAATATTTTTGGAAAGATGGTCGAGGGAAAGGTAAAAGGGGTAAAAGAATTTTATGAAGCAAAAAGGAATGATCAAACCCCAAGTGAAATTGAAAAGGTCACACCCAAGGCTGGTCAGGCTTGGGTGCCTGCATTCGTTGCTTAAAATCCTGACTTGCCGGAACTTCCAGGTTGGCAATTGGGGTGTAGGAATCGGCATCTTTCTTGAGAAATTCACAGGTTGGTAACCGTGATATTTCGACTTACAAGTGGTTAATCAAGGACATTAAGTTGTACTTGATTTAACTATCTTACAAATGGTATGATTATTGGAAACTGTGTTTGTGATAAACCTACAAGAAGTTGAAAACGGTGTGATGAATTAAACCCCATGTTTGTGAAATGACATACAATACTTATTTTCTGGAAAAACCATTTTGATTAAAACAAACTTAAGTGTTTTGAAATCATAATGGGAAAATAGTTTGTTGTCAGGGGGAGTTCTGATTGTTTATGCCAAGTGGATGGTAAATTGAAGCAATTCGATATCATGTTGTCACGTTCTTGTATAGTTTGTTTTCAAATTTTCTCAGAAAATCAAAATCGAAACATATTTTGATTTTAGGGGGAGTAAAATTTAAAAAAAAATTAGAAAATTTGAAAAAGTTAAAAACATTGAAAAAATCAAAAATGAGTTTTGTTGTATAGAAGAGGAAATGATAGTACATCAGTGGACTGTCACAACATGCTAAAGAAATGGAAAGTTAAAATGCGATAAACAATCTCACTGCGGATATGCCAGTAGGTTTTTGCACATTTAGTAGATTGTGACGAGATATAAACCTAAATTTCAAACTTGCTTATATCGTGGGTAACAATTTCTTGGATATATGGGTAACCCCCGAAATCTTGTTTGAAAGGTCCCTCTTTCTGAGATACGAGGTCTTTATGCTTAGTGATATCTGGGATATTATCCCGGGACTTCTGCTGTATGGAAATACTGACCTAGTCTCCGTATAATACTTTCTGCAAATGCTTGAAAAAGCGCAGCCCTCAGCAAATTGATGAAACAATAAAATTGATAGTCATTGCTGTTGAAAGAAAAGATCCTCTAAAGGGGACATACCAAAGTCGAACCGTCATCTCTCTGCTGAATGGAAGTTCTGACCTGAGCTCTCACGGTTTCGCACCTAACCCCTTACAGATATCATCTAGGTATACTCACCTGTAAGATTGAATATTGGGATCTGGATACGGGAATATATTCAAGTAGTGGGACACACGGATAAGTTTAAGTTCTTAAGACATTAATATCGTATCTCGGATCAGTTGAACTTTGTGTGAAAATTTAAGTGGATCAATATAATGATAATCTAGGTGAATTGTTTAGAACTTAAAATGAAATGAAGCTTAACGGTGTTGGTGATTTGTCTCATAAACTGATATGATCCTCTTACACAAACTCACAAAAATATTGTTTGTATATATTTCTTTACTGCATTTCTTTCAAAAATCCAAAAAGATTTTAGTGTGTTTTAGCCTAAATTTTTAAAAATTCAAAAAGATTTTTGACAACTGGTGTTGAAGAGCTGATTTTCAAAATTCCAAGTGCTAAACTTGATGAAATGGTTTGGGAGTGTTGTGTGTGAAAGAATTTAAAGCCTATCTTTCAAATGATCATCAAAAGTTTTGTAAATGTTTCCTCTGCAAGTGGTTCATCAGATTTTAATTGATAGATTAGTTTGTGATGGAATTTAAAAGTAGTGTTTTAATGTTTAAAAGTTTTTATCATAAAACTTATGTTGAGGTAGAGATTGTGCAGATAACGAGAGCTGGAGGAGAGCCAGGCCACAATCTTGGAATGAGTTCTAAAGAGCTAGGTTAATTGATCCTGAGAAGCTTGTGATTTAAAGAAGTCAGGTTTTCGTTTCCTAGATACTCTGTGGACAAAGACTCAACATTTGAGGGGGAGTGTATGTTGGTGATGAGTTTGTTGAAGATGAAAGAGAAGAGATAGAGATTGAGGATGCTTACATCGTCAAATACTTCAAAGAGAAGCCAAGAGACTGATAAAGACTGAAGATGCGAAGACTCGACACTGAAGACTCCGTCAACATCCGAGGGGGAGTTTGTTGGTGCATCCGTCTGTCATCTTCGTCTTGTATCGAGTCTTGTATAGAGTTGTTTAGATTAGGGCACGAAATGTTAATTTCCCACGAAATGACGAAATGGTGATTTCCCACGAAATGGTGATTTCCCATGAAATGTTGATTTCCCACGAAATGAACATTGCACTTTCGTGGGGAATTAGAAAATTGTCATTTCGTGGGGAATCAGAAAGTTGCACTTTCGTGGGGAATCAGAAACACTATAAATAGGCTTGTTGTCATGTCATTTGGTGGGGAATCAGGATTTTGTACCGAGGTGCTGCCAAAGTGTCTCCGGCCTTGTAAACGTTCTAAAATCAATACAAGAGACCGTTAAAGTGTATAACAAGCTGAACGAAGATCAAATCTTTGTATTCCGCCTCTGATTTGATCTGAAAACTCTTCTGAACGACTCGTTTGGGTCCGAAATAGATCTTACATAAAGAAACTTCAATGTTTTCAAATGCTACAACGAAAACTTCAAAAGTCAAACCATCATACACAAACACATCCTACACAAAGGAAGAAACAATCCACTCGAACAGCCATCTGATCGGACTACCGTCCGACCGGAAAACTGTCCGAACGGACTGTCAACCGAACGGTCAGCCGTCCGATCGGACTACCGTCCGATCGACCAGCTGTCCGACCCATCGACACCTATTTCCGTTTTACGCATTGCTTATCATTATACTATCGAACTGTTTAGGCTAACTTTACTCTCAAGCGCTGTGAGTATACTCGATCCTTTTTTGCTTTGAGCACTTTTGGGTGTTACATACGTTACTTATACGAAAATCACATCGAACACACTACGCAACATTTTAAACGCTAACCGTTACCGCATGTTATACGTGACTTAATGAATGCTTGTTGTTATGTTTACACATGGAATGCTGTCTACCTGCCTTAACGACGATAGTACTATAGTTTGGACTCAGCACCCGCTCATGCGGGGGTTGTTAAGGACAATTACTTGCATGGATTACAGTGGTGATCATGTATTGCGAACTGCCTCGGGCAGTCAACCCGTAGTCATTGGTATCGATAGATCCGTGTCGATAATTAACATGCTTCGTTTTCCTCTGTGTACGTGCTGGTTATGCGTAAATTATTTCGAATTCTATATGCTATTATCAAACTTGTATGCTCACCTTTACACTATGTGTATTGACTTTTATTTTAACGTATGTGACCGGTAATTAGGATGCTTATCTGCTAGGAAAGCGAGGCTAGAATAAGCTTCTAGAGCCCAACAAATAGTTGTCTGTAGATCTTGAATCAAGAGTCTCTAGAAGCAGATAATCAATTGCTATATTTAAATCTGAGTTGTAGGAATAGAACTATTTGCCCAGATTTCTGTCTGTAATAACTTGTTTACTGTTTGAGACATGGTATGGGACATGTTATTTTAAATTGAATGGTAATGATAATTGTTATGGAAACTTCTGGACAATCTGTTTCGCTCAGTGCCGCGCCCCGATGATTCTGCCATCGGTTCGGGTGTGACAGATTGGTATCAGAGCCATAACTATAGGGAGTTAGGCAAGACTCGACCTAGTCCGGGTCGATGTCTTAGAGACCTAGACTATAGTTAGGACCCAATAGACCAACTCGTGCATGTCCATTAGGGACTACGTATGAGCGTATTACTCTCCTTCGCTATTCTCGCCTACACTATCACCACACTCGAACTTTCAACTAAGACAAGCGTTAAGTCAAGATTAGGTGTGAAAGCCGCAAAATTCTCGGCTAAATTGCTTGATCAACCCGTATTTTCACTATTCACCTTGCTCATATCATTGTTGGTTTTGAGAATCATGACCTAGTATGACCAGTCGTCTTTACTTGGAACAAATTCTATCAACTTATCAATGATCTCTTCATTATATTTGACACACCAACTCTCTCCATCTCAAGTTTAAGATGACAAAATCTTTCAATCACTTGTGGAACAGTTTCACCTTCCATACAAGCAAGCGAATCAAAATTCTTTTTCAATAACGAACGCTTGTTTAACAGGGAGAATTATACCAAACCAGGAGTGAAATCCATATTTTGATGAATAATCTCCTCTATTTTACTAAAATCAAGGAAAAGTTGTCAAGCCAGGGGTGAAACCCTAACCTTGACGGCTTGTCCATGGATTTTACCAAAACTCTCACCAAAGTCTCGACGGACTCCAATGATCCGAACTCACAGTACGGCTAGAGGGATGTGCGGTGGATGCCCAAGAATCGAGGCAGAGGCCCTATCCTGAAAGTCAACATGTGCACGCCGGATCCTTGAGAATAGTCGAATCACTTTGGGTAGTCAATGTCTAATAGCCGCAGACACTCTACTACTTGATTTTTATATATTTCGATTCTGAGCCCGCAACTGCTGACTCTGATGACTCGTTAATTTTAGGTGTTTTATGTGTATTTACCTGTTACATGTTTGAATTTCCGGAAACTTGCTCGATTTTTGCGCAAACTTTGATCGACACACACGAACCGCATTGCTCCTCTACCTCAAAACGGTAACAAATCGTCGCTACTAAGAGGAAACGCCGAACGCTATGATGCTCGCTATATTATACGCTTATGTTATACTAATCGCTACGCTAGACGCAATCGCTATATATTCGAACAATCGCAGGCTTTGAATGATAGGTTTCTGTATCCCGACTGCCTCTATGACTAAAATGTGTATGTGTGTAACACCTCGAAAATTTGCGTCCTATAATGTATTGACACATGTCATAAGCTTGAACGTGTTAATGAATACTATAGAGGGACTAAAGTTGACAAACATAGAAAGTATGTGAATTCAAGGGTTCAAAATGACAACAAGGGATAAATATACTTTACAGTAACCCTACATACCTTCAAACAAATAAGTCATGGACCATACGGAACTAAATGTGGAAGAAAGTGAGAGATTACAAACTACAGGGGTTAAATGTGTCAACATGTTTAAGTTATACCTCTGATTGACCTTTTAGCAAACCAGAAGCTTTGTAACGGTAAATTATGCTCACTAGAATAAGTGATTAAAATTTCACAAAGTTTCGATAAAGAATGAGGAAGTTATGACAATATTCGTATACTAGGGGTTAAAAGCGTAAATGTTGAAAGTTATGACTTTTCGGGTAGTAACAATGTAACCAAGGACCTAACAAAAGGGGTATAAGTCTCGAGGCCCTTATAATAAGAAGGGCTCATAATGCAAAGAATGCCCTTTCGAAAAGCCAAGAGCCAACCTGCAAATAGTGAAAATTTTGGAAATCAGATCAGAAGGCCCACGCGGGGCGCGTAAGCCTGGTAAAAGTCTTACGCGGGCCGCCTGGCTTGCCCAGATACAGAAACTTGTGACAACAGCCTGTTTGAGCTCTTAACCGACTTATATTGCCCTTAAACACTTCCAAGAGCTGCCTAAACTAATCCTAAGGCCTTAGGGACACTTGTTAATCATCAGGGATCATGTATAGCCTTAGTTGTCATGATCATAATGGATCAGGAACACTATAAATAGCCCCATTGTTGCAAGACTTAATCATTCATTCACAACTTCTCTTCTGATCATCTCTGGAGCTCAAGAGCCTTCTCCAAGCCTCTCTGGTCGTGCATTAGACCTTAGTAAGTATGCTTGACCTTTCCTTATTGAGTTTTCGCTTAGTTTTAGCTTAGAAGTCAAACCGTCGTAATTAACGGTTGACTTAACGATAAATCACCATTGGTCCAGTGATTAGCCGGATCAAAGATGGTTAAAAGTTGGTAATCATGTGGGCTTTAAACCCTTAAAAGGGCACCCTCTGATTCCCATTCTAACTAGATCAAATGTCGGGTCAAAGTTGTTTATAAAAAGTCAACAGAATGCTTAATTTACAATTTATGCATAATTAGCAATATAGAACACATACAACCTATTTGATCATTAATATAACTTGGTAATTAGAGTAAGAACATGTCTAAACATGTTCAACCCGACAATTTACTGTTTAGACCCGGTTCGGAACCAAAAGTCGCAAAGCTTTGACTTTTGCCTTGACTTCAGTTCTGACCCGTTTTGGTATGAATTAGAAATACCTTAGAGCTCTATTTGGACCAGGTTACATGCTAGTATAACCCTCTGTGATTATACACCATGGTTCATTAGTTAACCAATTAATACGCATGATTCCGTTAATTGCCCATATGTTGACCATTATGCCCTTTACACCTTAAAACATGATTTTTGAAAATGTAAAAGAGTAAAAACCTTAGTCACTGATATATATAAACTTGTACCCAATGTTTGACATCAATTTGAGGTGTAGTTTGAGAGTTATGCTCATTAGCGTAAATTGAAAGCTTTATGTTAATTAAACGACATAATTAGCGTATGGCCTATCTAAGCCTACTTTTTGATATCAAACTTATTACCCACTGATGTAATATATTATTTTGGGATTATTGAAGATTTTTAATTAATTTTAGGCAGAGCATAACTTAAAGTCGTAGGCTTAATCCGGTAATTGTCGGTTTTGCCCTTACGGGCTATAAAATGAGTTTTACATACCTAATTGACTCCAAACCTCTTGCTACTGATTACATATGATAAATAAATTATTTTAGGCCTTCTGGAATAATAAAAATATCAGCTTTATGTATAGAACCCGGAAATGGCTTCTAATCGCCTTTTTAAGCGTTTTTAACGCATAGTATGTACTAGAACTATTTTAAACATACAAGGGTTGTTACCTACTGATATTTTGGGCAAATTATAATATTTTAATAGTAAGTAAAAGTTGTTTGACTCAGACTTCAGCTTTGAGCTTTACGGCTTATGTGAAATTACTAAAATGCCCCTACGGTGCATAGTTTGGTTATAATTGATAAATTTCACATATATACTTTACCCTACTGTTATAACTTAGTAAACTAAGTATTTTTGCTGATTATATCAGACCTGTAACTCAGGTTAATACTTAGACTCTTTTATAACCTTGAAAATGATCAAACTACCCCTTCGAGGCATAGTTTGTGTTTAAATTCGTTTCGGGCATAATAAAAGACATCTTACTGATGTCATAACATATTTGAAGCATATTAACTTAGGAAACCTGTATATGGCTCTTATGAATACCCGTTACACTTATTACGCGTTCGGTTCGGTTTATGTAACTAGTTCGCATAAATTAGCCGAAACGGGTCAAACCTTATCGGTTTTTTCTCAAAATCCAGAATGTGTATGAAATACCCATATTAAGCATGTCTCCGATCTTGTTGGGTCTAAATCACATTCTATTCCTGTCTTCGCCTAATCGTGCGTTTGAACCATATAATTAACCGGTCTAAGCTTAGGCTTAATTAAAGACCCGTTAGCATTCTAATTGGTTATTTATACCATCATTCTAGATTAGAGCCTTCCGGTAAATTGTACCTATGCTTACTTAAGTGAATACGGCTGAGTTATTATAATTCTTGCTATTTAAGACAGGAGCTAGCTCAGGTAAATACTCTTAACTTATTTTCCCTATTACGGGCTTGGGATACGGTAGTATAAATACCGCATGGTCAGGTATGGGATTCAAAGACCAATAAGTCGGGAAATCCAAATAACCTGTTTTAATTCGTATTGCTTGACTGAAACATTAGGGATTAATGCGACCGTGTCCTGGATATCCTTGACTCATTAAATGCAATGGCCACGACCTAAGCACCGGGTGTAGGCATACACCTGACAGATGCCATATGTTTATTAATTAATTATACCCAATAAGGGATTCTCAATAAGGGAATAGTGGTGTGTCGATTAATCATGAACCAGCATGGAACCGGGCCCCGTATGTAGAGCAAGATATGTAAAACTGATAACATGAGATATAGTTTGTCCCAAGTATAAAAGATTAAATTTTGCCTTGTGCATTTTAATCAAAGTGTCAAAACAACTTCGTGCCTTGAGCACCTAAACAAATTTTCACAGACATTCTCAAATGAGTTGGTTGAGTGTATTTACCAGTGAAAACTGACGTATTTTCCAAAAGTCTAAGTGACAGGTACAAGTACGTAATAGGCTGGGAGCTGCTCAGGACGTTAATAAGGAATCTTGCAAATTCTAGGCGTCTAAAGTCTGTTGAACAATATTTATGTTTGAGATCCGCCTGTGGATCCCTTACTTTCCGTTGTAATACTTGGATATTACTTTTTATTCGGATTGTAATATATTTATCTTTTGCTTCCGCTGTGCATTTATATATTGTGTTGTTGACTATGATGACATCAATTACGTCACGATACTCCCCACCAGGCCCACCGGTGACACGTGGAAATTCGGGGTGTGACAGGTTGGTATCAGAGCCAACACTGAGTGAATTAAACACTAGCCTTTTGTGTTTAATCTGAGTTACACAGTTGCACATTCTTGAGTCTAGACAAGAACATAGGACAAATTCTAATTCGTTTTATTTGTCCTTATTTGGTTCCCTTGTTATTTTCTGATTAGCTCTTGCATGGGCAAGTCGTTTTTATAGAAGTCCCGTTTAGGGCAACCATATACTTGTTTAAATTTTAAAGGAATGATTATATTAAAAATTATCATTCCTATATTATAAAAATCTACCATTATAATAAAATGGCAATATCTGAAAAGGACAAGACCTAGCTCATGTATCATTTTAAGACAGGGCCAAGACGGTAGTTCCACAATTAGATTCAGATCCTTGTTAACATTTCAAATTAGGATTGTTCAGCGTTAAATATTAACGGAATCTTAAAGGTAAAACCTAGCCTAAATGTCAATGCAGACATGGCCAAGATGGTAAAACCTAGCCTAAATGTCATTGCAGACATGGCCAAGACGGTAAAACCTATCCAAAGGATTCCAATCCCTGTTAACATCTGTAAGTACGTTAACATTTTTGGTAAACTGTGAATCGTTAAAGTCACACAGGCCATCCTTTAAAAAGGGGGTTAATCTAAATTCCCTTATTTGAAATAATCACCCATGAGTGATGAAATGCCTACGGGCCATACTTATTGTCCTAAGGGACTAAAGACAGTAGTAGCCTTTGCCTCTCTGTCCAGAAAAGGGTAATGAACCTTGATTCAAACCTCAATACCTCGATTCTCTGAAATCATGGCTTATAAATTAAACTTGTCTACGCAACTAGGCCATTTGTGCTATTATTAACTTGTAAATTAGGATTTATGATAAGAATCCTGAATAAAATAAATATTCTTCCTTCCCTGCCAGTATACATATGAATAAGAATCTTAAGAGTGAAACCTAGCCTGAGTGTCATTATAAAGACCTGGCCAAGATGGTAAGACCTGTTTACAAGATTCGTATCCCTGTTTAGGGCTGTGCAACGGTTCAGAACCGGACCGAACCGAACCGGGACCGAACCAGAACCGTTTAGTTCTAAATATAAGAACCGGAACCGAACCGTATTCTAGCGGTTCCGGTTCGGTTCAGAATCGGGTTAAACGGTTCTTGCGTAAACGGTTCGTGGTGGAACCGGTTGTCAATTAAATCCTAAAAATAACAACAAAATAAAAAATTTAAAACAATAAACCGTTTATAACATATAACTATAAGAGTTGCAACATCCAAAAATCAAACCGATCAGAGTAAAAGTAGCAACAATAAAATGTTTTAAACCGAAAGTGTACTATGAAAAAAACAAAAGTTAACTAAAAAACTTTTAGTTAACCATCACAAAAACTTCATTCAAACATTGTATCAAAACTACTTTTATATTCATTAATACTATATACATTTTTATATATAATATTTAAAGTTTAAATGAATTAATAGAGTTTTTAAATATATTATTTAAAGTTTAAAACCAAACTGGTTCTAGCGGTTCTTTAAACGGAACCGCCGGTTATAACCGGAACCAAACCGGGAACTGTTTTCTCCCAAACTTAAGAACTGAAACCGGACCTGAAATCCAACAATACGGTTCGGATCTGGCGGTTCCAGTTCGGTTCCATGGTTCTGACGGTTCAGAACCGTAAATTGCTCAGCCCTATCTCTGTTAACATCTGAAAATATGTTAACACTCCTAGCAGACGTGATTCATTAAAATCACACCCGTCATTCTTATATAAGGATTCTTCAAAAGATTCCTAACCCAACTTAATGATCTAGGAATCATGGGATTAAATCACCAATTAAGATGATCATATTTTGACCACACATTGGTAACATAGTGCCTACGGGCCTTGCTCATTTCTACATGAGCCAAAAGACAGTGGTAGCGATGACTCCCTGTCCAAAAAGGGTAATGAACTATGTTCAAACCTAAATGCTTTGATTCTCTGAAATCATAATTTATAATTTAAAAATGTCCTTGCGACTAGGCCTTTTGTGCCACTAATAAAACTGTTATTGTTTTATAATTAGCATAAGTTATAATATAAATCCTAAATAAATGTGATTAATAAATTAACCAAATATGGTCCCCGTTACCATGGTTAATAATTGCCACAAAAGACAATTCCATAATAAACTCCCAAGTAAACTATTGTCCTTGTTTTATGTAATAGTTCAATTAAATGGCTGGCTCAGATGGAATTAATAGCCACCCAGTGGAGAGCAATGATAACGCCCGAATTAATTTAACGGGTGCTGAACTAAAAGCGTTAGTAGACGACGCAGTTACAAAGGCCTTAGAACGACAGTATGAAGAGTATAGTGGGACTCAAAGTAGGACCCTATCAACACCACATACAAAGCCACCCCCCGAGAAGGATGAACCCAAGAAGGAAGATGACGAGCGTCACTCTTCTAATCATCACAGTGATCCGTCTCAACAGATCATACTAAATCAAGGACTCCGTGATAAGGGTTGCTCCTACAAGTACTTTGTTTCATGTAAACCCCGGGATTTCACTAGGGAGGAAGGAGCCGTAGATTGTATGATGTGGTTAGATGAGATTGATACAGTTGTGGATATCAGCGGATGCGCTGAGAGAGATATGGTCAAGTTTGTGTCGCAATCATTTAAGGGTGAGGCCTTAGCCTGGTGGAGATCGTTGATTCAAGCCACCGGGAAGATCCATTTGTACAACATGACTTGGGATTAGTTCGTTGCTCTTATCAAAGAAAATTACTGTCCTCAACCTGAAGTTGAGAAAATTGAGACTGAATTCTTGACATTGGTCATGGAGAACTTAGATTGTCAAGCATACCTTACAGGTTTCAATACCAAGTCTCGATTGGTTCCTTATTTGATCACACTGGAACCAAAGCGAATAGCTCGCTTTATTGGGGGTCTAGCCCCAGAAATAAAGGCAAGTGTGAAAGCATCGAGACCTATTACATTCAGGTCAGCGGCAGATCTGTCGCTATCTCTCACACTTAATGTGGTTAGAAACAAGGCTGCCAAGGCCTCTGAAGATGGGAAGCGTAAAAGGGAGGAGGATAACTCCCAGAATCCTAAGAAGAGAAAATCCGAGTTCAACAATAACCAACAGGATTCCAACAAGAAACCTACTTGCAAAACCTGCAAAAGAAGACACTGGGGACAGTGTCGATCAGACCAAAAGATAAAGCAATGTGGCATCTGCAAAAGAACTGGCCACCAGTCTCACGAATGTAGGGACATAAAGAATGCAAACTGTTTCAGCTGTGGCGAAAAGGGCCACATCAGTACTAATTGCCCTGAGGCTGCCAAAGAAGGAGCAGCTAAGTCTGGGATGGATAAGAAAGGAAACGCCTAAACTAACGGTTGAATGCCAGAGACAGTGCATATCAATAATGGCATTAGGTACGTCTTTACCTTTTAGCATCGATTGTATCTGCTCAGTATTTTACATTAATGCAAGGGATAATAAACCTTTAGTAAACCATAAGCTTAGCAAGCTTTTGATTACATTCATAAGAACTTCAGATCTTAAAAATAAGGTATAATTTACCAATGGAATCTTTAATGACCCTCTCTCCCATCCTCGGAGATAATCCTTTCATAAGAATCTGGTGTACTCTTCCCCAAAAAGAGTACGACAATATATATTACCTTATTTTATTATTTTCTCATTATTTTATATCGCCTACGAATGCCAAACTATGTTTGATAAGAGTTCCATATGAGGATTGGCGTATCCTAATAGGTTCCATAGATTGCTTCCATGCCTGATCAGTATGGAGGTTTAATGCATGGAACCGCAAGGATATTCAAATAATCATCTGGTACCAAAGTCAACCAGTAGTATTCAAAGAGGATATCTAGAAAATGGAAATTTTTTTTTTCAAATAAGTGTCTTTGATTTAATCTGTGGACTCGTACATGAGTCACTCATTTGACACAAGCAAGGATGGATGAACTGGAGCCTGAGATTCGGAAAATCTCTGTAATCTCCTTGTATCTTGATTATCTTCTCCTAAGACTACCCTGTTTACCTCCCGAGAGGCGAGTAGAGTTAAGATTTATATCCCATTTAGGGCTGCATTATTATTATGAAATCTCTAAGACAGCTAGTACCATTATTGGAAGGGTCGAAAACCCTGATTAAGCAAGTTTTGAAATAGAGGATTCATATAGCCTAACTCAATATTCCGAGAGTTCGGTATAATTAATTAAGTAAGACGGTTCATTCTGCTTATGCGTTATTACTGCAACCCTAATTAGGCATCGATCAAGAAATTCCATCAACTGCCCAGGATCGTCGATTTGTTCGACTAACGACAAGGATTAGCTATTCCTTAAAATTTATTAAGCAGTGGTTGGAATAACCATCTTACCTTAAGATAAGCTTTCTATAATGATTGATATATAAGCATCAAGGCTGCTCTTTTGGAGACCTTGTATAGATAGAATGTTAAACATCTATTGTTGGGACAATAGATTGGTAACACTACGTCAAAAATGGCTTACGGCCACATAAAAAAATTGTGACCATACGCCTTTCGCCACACTTTTTTTTCCAGCTCAAGTGTGACCAAAGGTCGAGTCATCGTAGGCATCATACGGCCACATTCACTTATGTGTGGCCATAGCAACTTAAACTGTGGCTAAAAGGTCTTGTTGAAATCAATCATATTGTCAAATAAGTGTGGCTAAACGGGTAGCAACAACCACATGAATTTATTACAAGTGTGGCCATTTCTATTATACAGTCACCAATAAGTTTGTTTTAGCCACATGAATTTTAAAAAACTGTGACAAAAAGGTTGTTGTAATCAAGCAAATGGTCCATTAAGTGTGACTAAATGGTATCAATGGTCACATTAATTTATTGTAAGTGTGGCCGTCTGTATTATATAGCCACATGAATTCACTATAAATGTGGTTGTTTCTATTATATAGTCACTAAAAAGTTTGTTTTAGCCACATAAATTTAAAAAAACTGTGGCAAAAAGGTTGTTGTAATTAACAAAATGGTCCATAAGTGTGACTAAATGGTATCGATGGCCACATGAATTTATTTTAAGTGTGGCCATTTCTATTGTATAGTCACATGAGTTTACCATAAGTGTGTCTGTTTCTATTATATAGTCACTAAAAAGTTTGTTTTAGCCACATGAATTTAAAAAAAATGTGACTAAATGGTATTAACAGTCACACGAATTTACCGTAAGTGTGGTCTTTTCTATTTTATAGTCACATATATCGTTGTGGCTATGTGGCCATTTTCATGTAATTAGCAATTTTATTTTCAATTTTTCGTAGAATTAAAACAATAGCAAAAATGAACAAACCTAAAAAACAAAATTAATAATATTAACAATAGTAAACCAAAATTCATACATAAGTTGTCAATTTGAATACTAAATACATAAACTTGCATCAATCCTAGCAACCCTTGCAACAACACTTTTTGACTAAACATACATCACTCCTCGAAGCACTTACAAAGTAACCTTCTCTCATTCCTTGAAAAACTCTTCATGCTTTCATTTTGGCCAGTAGCTTGCCCTTTTGTCTTAGCCAATCAAAACTCCTTCACAAAACAAAGTCGTGCATTTCATCATAAGACATAAGTTATTCCAAAAAGACAATATTAATATATACAATAGTAACAAGAAAAGCATCCATACATGTTTTATCTGCATGCGGGTCGATTAGGTCCTTGCCAAGTAAAATGACGTTGGACTGACCTGTATCAAATTCATCACATACAACATCAGTTTCAGAATAAACATAGGTAACAAAATAGGCGGTTGGTAAACGGGTCAAAATGAGTAACATATGGTTGACTTGGCAACATTTGTTTATCCATTTTCTATAGATTTCATTCATAACTAGTGCAATATACTTGATTACATAAACTAAAATAAGATCTAGTTTGATTCAATAAATCAACTTAGAAGATTGCGAATGACTTACATAATCTAGGAGATATTGCAATTCAGGTGAAAGTGTAAAATCAGTGTCTCCTGCAGCAAATGATCAAGAACCACAACTCTGAAACTGTATGCCGGCCTTTTCAAACAATTCCCCCTGATGACAAAAAAAAATCATATTAGGGACTAACAATAAGCTTAAAACATGTGGTATAATATTACATCATCCAAAATATTAATCCCCAATCTGTGTTGTTAATACTGTACCAACAAGAACACTTATAGACTAACATGAATTTGCAATTGTATTCTTCAGACTCTATAAACAACCAACATGTCGTCCACATAGAAATTGTAAACATTATTCATAGCATATAAACAGGTAGTCAGCTAATGAAAAAAAAAACGAACTAAATCAGTTTAATTTAATTTATGACTTTTAATCAGTTTAATTTAATTTTTATCATATAGAAAACGTAAAGCTAGAGTATTTTTCATAGAAGAACAATAACGAATCGCCGGACACGATGATAGAGTAGGATTCATAACGAATCGCCGTCTATAACATTACGTTTGTTTAAAATAGCATTGTGTGATTACCAATCACAACCACAACAACTGGGCATTCAACAGGCCACCCCAGCCTCATACATAATTGACTAATGCACAATCTTTTGAAACCGTTCACAAACCAATCCCTCTAAATATACCTAAAGTTCCTGTTCGAACCAATCTAAATGAGCGAATACAAATGTCTGATATGATCACATGAAGCATAATTATGAGGCATCTTTCACATAAAGGATCAATCAAAATCATCAAACATAATGACACAAATACAGGGTAAATAATAGATTTCAGATCACGGCAACAAAATTAAAACATGACCGACAAAATGTAGCAATATTAACCGACATTTTAGTAATTGTTACAAATCAATGCAAAACTCAAATTAACTACAAATTTTCACCTAATTAGCTAACTAGGGTCTGAATTAACAACTACAAAACGCTTTTTGAATAAATACGAAGAAAATAGGGTTCTTGCACTTACCTTAATCACGTCAGTCCTTAATTGGTTTTCAAAATGTAGCCCTTAATAATAAATACGAAGAAAACGCTTTTTGAATAAATACGAAGAAAATAGGGTTCTTTCAAAATGCAGCCCTTAATAATAATGACTAGTAATCACACTTCAAACATGTGACCAAACAAGAATCCATAAACATCAACTAATAAGTAAATTAGCTTGTTTACTTGAGAAAAATTGATCTAACTAAAAACAAAATATTCTAAAATGAAATTGTAGTACTTATTTAGATATTTTAGATTTAGATTATATCTCCAATCTTCAAATATAAAGCATAACTCAAACCTAGTTTTGCTAACAACATACATTACAAACTTGCATTCAACAAATGTGAAGTATATGATTGATCCAAACATACAGATCACCACAATCATCATCAAATACAAATCTAAGTTCCCTCTCTATCAAATTACATCAACATCTATAGCCAATTTAATCAAATCACAAACAAAATCACACACAATTACAAACAAATATATACAAAAAGACTTACACTTTCTAATACAAGCAGCAGGATACCCACACGCAGAGCACCGGCTCTTCTGCAAATGTCACGTAGCAGGATACGACACATAAGTAAGAAATTTTTGGATCAGTGTGAGAAATTGGGAGGACTTACCGTGGTGGTTGTTGCGGGCGGTCGTGGTGATTGCGAACGGCGGTGGTGGCTGCAATTGGGGTCTCTGACTCTCCGGTGAAACGACAATTGCGGTGGACTGGAGGTCGACGGAGGTGGGACGGAGATGAAGTGCGAGATCAACGATTTGCTGCAGTGGACTGGAGAACTTAACGTGAAACCCTAATTAGTGAAGGTGAATTTATGGAAGCAGGTGATAGATCAGGGTTTCAATTGGGAGGTGGAGGATGGTTGGTCACATGAAGGAAGAATTAATGTGTGACCATATACGGGTAATAGTCATATGTTTTGTTTTGTCGTCATCGTTCATAAATTTTAGCCACACGTATAAAAAAAATAAGAGACTAATAAACAATATGCTTAGGTCACACAAACTTAATATAAGTGGCTATATAAATTAGCCAACAGCCACATTATTAAGAAGTATTATGGTAGTAGATCATAATTGGTCACACTTTTTCTAATGTAGCTAATATATGTCACAGTTTTTATTTAAAGTGTGGCTAAAGATTTCAAATTGATGTGTTTTTTTGTCACATGAATAAAAAATCTAACAAATACTATAACCGTTGGTCACATTTGGCCACATTTTTTCGAGTGTGGCTAGTAATGTCACATTTTTTTGTTTAAGTGTAGCTAAAGGTTTTAAGTTGTTATACAATGGTCACATGAAAAATAAAATACGTGACAAAAAGTGTTTCCAGTGACCATTAGCCACACATTTATTCAAATGTGTGACTGGCCGGTTTTGAAAAAAATGTGGCTAAAGCCCATTTTTGACGTAGTGTAAGCCCAATATTCAGGATCTGAAAGTTGCATTGGAAACAAGAAAATAAGATCATAGAAATCCTTAATCATCTGTAGGATGCCAGTATTTGGCAGAAAATCAAGGATTTATGAAAATAGCGAACCTCCTAAATTCTTGATAAGGAATAAGGTTCAACAAGCGATATCACCCAGGAAGGGTGTGCCAAATTGTTAAATTTTCAGGATAGTTAAGCTCTGAATATATATAGAATCATTCGAAGGAAATCGAATGTATCAAGATCAAGTAGCTTATAAGCTAAAACCTATTTAAGAAGCTTGACGGAGCTCGCAATGCATTGCACACTAGTGACTGAAGGATGTATTTCACCAATAAGTCAGGAAACACTATCACACAATGATATGCAGATTATGATGTGATAAGCATCCTGTGTCGATTAAGGATCGACAGGATTAGAAGCCCCAAAAAGATACATGTACCTATTATAAATGTCAATTGGAGTACCTTAGAGGCTCAAAGGTACTAGGGAAGATTAAGCCCAATATAAGACAGAAAATACTTCCTTTACTTTAACAAATCTCGAGGTCTAGATTTCTTTTAAGGGGGTGAGGATGTAACACCTCGAAAATTTGCGTCCTTTAATGTATTGACACGTGTCATAAGCTTGAACGTGTTAATGAATACTATAGAGGGACTAAAGTTGACAAACATAGAAAGTATGTGAATTCAAGGGTTCAAAATGACAACAAGGGATAAATATACTTTACAGTAACCCTACATGATGCTCATACCTTCAAACGAATAAGTCATGGACCATACGGAACTAAATGTGGAAGAAAGTGAGAGATTACAAACTACAGGGGTTAAATGTGTCAACATGTTTAAGTTATACCTCTGGTTGACCTTTTAGCAAACCCGAAGCTTTGTAACGGTAAATTATGCTCACTAGAATAAGTGATTAAAATTTCACAAAGTTTCGATAAAGAATGAGGAAGTTATGACAATATTCGTATACTAGGGGTTAAAAACGTAAACGTTGAAAGTTATGACTTTTCGGGTAGTAACAATGTAACCAAGGACCTAACAAAAGGGGTATAAGTCTCGAGGCCCTTATATGTAAATAAGAAGGGCTCATAATGCAAAGAATGCCCTTTCGAAAAGCCAAGAGCCAACCTTCAAATAGTGAAAATTTTGGAAATCAGATCAGAAGGCCCACGCGGGGCGCGTAAGCCTGGTAAAAGTCTTACGCGGGCCGCCTGGCTTGCCCAGATACAGAAACTTGTGACAACAGCCTGTTTGAGCTCTTAACCGACTTATATTGCCCTTAAACACTTCCAAGAGCTGCCTAAACTAATCCTAAGGCCTTAGGGACACTTGTTAATCATCAGGGATCATGTATAGCCTTAGTTGTCATGATCATAATGGATCAAGAACACTATAAATAGCCCCATTGTTGCAAGACTTGATCATTCATTCACAACTTCTCTTCTGATCATCTCTGGAGCTCAAGAGCCTTCTCCAAGCCTCTCTGGTCGTGCATTAGACCTTAGTAAGTATGCTTGACCTTTCCTTATTGAGTTTTCGCTTAGTTTTAGCTTAGAAGTCAAACCGTTGTAATTAACAGTTGACTTAACGATAAATCACTATTGGTCCAGTGATTAGCCGGATCAAAGGTGGTTATAAGTTGGTAATCATGTGGGCTTTAAACCCTTAAAAGGGCACCCTCTGATTCCCATTCTAACTAGATCAAATATCGGGTCAAAGTTGTTTATAAAAAGTCAACAGAATGCTTAATTTACAATTTATGCATAATTAGCAATATAGAACACATACAACCTATTTGATCATTAATATAACTTGGTAATTAGAGTAAGAACATGTCTAAACATGTTCAACCCGACAATTTACTGTTTAGACCCGGTTCGGAACCAAAAGTCGCAAAGCTTTGAATTTTGCCTTGACTTCAGTTCTGACCCGTTTTGGTATGAATTAGAAATACCTTAGAGCTCTATTTGGACCAGGTTACATGCTAGTATAACCCTCTGTGATTATGCAACATGGTTCATTAGTTAACCAATTAATACGCATGATTCCGTTAATTGCCCATATGTTGACCATTATGCCCTTTACACCTTAAAACATGATTTTTGAAATTGTAAAATAGTAAAAACCTTAGTCACTGATATATATAAACTTTTACCCAAAGTTTGACATCAGTTTGAGGTGTAGTTTGAGAGTTATGCTCATTAGCGTAAATTGAAAGCTTTATGTTAATTAAAAGACATAATTAGCGTATGGCCTATCTAAGCCTACTTTTTGATATCAAACTTATTACCCACTGATGTAATATATTATTTTTGGATTATTGAAGATTTTTAATTAATTTTAGGCTGAGCATAACTTATAGTCGTAGGCTTAATCCGGTAATTGTCGGTTTTGCCCTTACGGGCTATAAAATGAGTTTTTCATACCTAATTGACTCCAAATCTCTTGCTACTGATTACATAAGATAAATAAATTATTTTAGGCCTTCTGGAATAATAAAAATATCAGCTTTATGTATAGAACCCGGAAATGGCTTCTAATCGCCTTTTTAAGCGTTTTTAACGCATAGTATGTACTAGAACTATTTTAAACATACAAGGGTTGTTACCTACTGATATTTTGGGCAAATTATAATATTTTAATAGTAAGCAAAAGTTGTTTGACTCAGACTTCAGTTTTGAGCTTTACGGCTTATGTGAAATTACCAAAATGCCCCTACGGTGCATAGTTTGGTTATAATTGATAAATTTCACATATATACTTTACCCTACTGTTATAACTTAGTAAACTAAGTATTTTTGCTGATTATATCAGACCTGTAACTCAGGTTAATACTTAGACTCTTTTATAACCTTGAAAATGATCAAACTACCCCTTCGAGGCATAGTTTGTGTTTAAATTCGTTTCGGGCATAATAAAAGACATCTTACTAATGTCACAACATATTTGAAGCATATTAACTTAGGAAACCTGTATATGGCTCTTATGAATACCCGTTACGCTTATTACGCGTTCGGTTTGGTTTATGTAACTAGTTCGCATAAATTAGCCGAAACGGGTCAAACGTTATCGGTTTTATCTCAAAATCCAGAATGTGCATGAAATACCCATATTAAGCAAGTCTCTGAACTTGTTGGGTCTAAATCACATTCTATTCCGGTCTTCGCCTAATCATGCGTTTGAATCGTATAATTAACCGGTCTAAGCTTAGGCTTAATTAAAGACCCGTTAGCATTCTAATTGGTTATTTATACCATCATTCCAGACTAGAGCCTTCCGGTCAATTGTACCTACGCTTACTTAAGTGAATACGGCTGAGTTATTATAATTCTTGCTATTTAAGACAGGAGCTAGCTCAGGTAAATACTCTTAACTTATTTTCCCTATTACGGGCTTGGGATACGGTAATATAAATACCGCATGGTCAGGTATGGGATTCAAAGACCAATAAGTCGGGAAATCCAAATAACCTGTTTTAATTCGTATTGCTTGACTAAAACATTGGGGATTACTGCGACCGTGTCCTGGATATCCTTGACTCATTAAATGCAATGGCCACGACCTAAGCACGGGGTGTAGGCATACACCTGACAAATGCCATTTGTTTATTAATTAATTATACCCAATAAGGGAATAGTGGTGTGTCGGTTAATCATGAACCAGCATGGAACCGGGCCCCGTATGTAGAGCAAGATATGTAAAACTGATAACATGAGAATATGAGATATAGTTTGTCCCAAGTATAAAAGATTAAATTTTGCCTTGTGCATTTTAATCAAAGTGTCAAAACATCTTCGTGCCTTGAGCACCTAAACAAATTTTCACAGACATTCTCAAATGAGTTGGTTGAGTGTATTTACCAGTGAAAACTGACGTATTTTCCAAAAGTCTAAGTGACAGGTATAAGTACGTTATAGGCTGGGAGCTGCACAGGATGTTAATAAGGAATCTTGCAAATTCTAGGCGTCTAAAGTCTGTTGAACAATATTTATGTTTGAGATCCGCCTGTGGATCCCTTACTTTCCGTTGTAATACTTAGATATTACTTTTTATTCGGATTGTAATATATTTATCTTTTGCTTCCACTGTGCATTTATATATTGTGTTGTTGACTATGATGACATCAATTACGTCACGATACTCCCCACCGGGCCCACCGGTGACACGTGGAAATTCGGGGTGTGACAATGTGCTTCTGTGTTTCTGTGCTTATATGTGCCTACGTGCTTACATGCTTATGTGCTTATGTGCTTATGTGTTCCTCTGTGAATCTGTGATTTCGTGCCTACGTATTTATGCAATTATGCGACTGTGTTCTTAAGCTTTAGTAAGTACTAGACGTGTGAGGTGAGATTCGACTATGACGTGTCTGAGACCTATGACAATGTCTATTGCAGACAATGTCGTCATCTGGACACCATCGCCCATCACTTTCTCGCCAAGAAAAGAGAGACAAACGTCTTGCTACTCATCGCCAAACAAGTAGCAAAAGCTGTCAGTAATGTCTACGAGAACGCAACAAATCGTCTGAGGAGTCGAGAATCGAAGCTCCTAAAGCTGCCCCCAAAGCTGCCTTCAGTTTCAAGCAGTTTAAAGCTTGTGGGCCAAAAGAATTCACTGGCGAGGAAGGCCCTACAGCGTTGTTCCAATGGTTTGATTCCATTAAGGTTACTCTACGACAAAGTGGTTACCCCGACGATCTTCGCACTCTCAACGCTACTGGCGTCTTCCAGTCCCGCGCACTAGACTGGTTGAACGATGCAGCCTACGGTCTGTCGTGGGATGAACTCAAGGAGGTCATGCTGGAAGAATTCTGCCATCCTCATGAACGTCAAAAGTTGGAAGATGAATTCTGGCACATTAAGTAGAAGGCTGGTAAAAACGCTGCTCTAACTGCTCGATTCAAGCAGCTCAGTATCATCTGCCCTGATCAGGTGACCTCTGACATGGCAATCAAGAAGTATATCCGAACCCTGCCTGACTGTGTTGCCGATTTCGTGCAAGCGGCTAAGACTAAGACGATCGAGGAAACTTACCTACTTGCCGCTGAAATCAACGACAAACGGGTCAAGGCTGGTGTCTGGGATAAAACTCCAAAGCATCTGCATCAAGCTACTACCGCACCAACCGCTGACTCCATCGCCACCGCACCTCAGTCATCAAAGTCCTCACGCCGGAAGAAAAAGAACAACAACAGCAGCTCCAGCAACAAGAACTTCGCTGCCACTACCACTGCTGCTCCACTGCAAGCCGTACCGGCCCAGCAGTAGTCCCATCACCGTCCAGCTCCAACTACCTATGCACCACCAGCAAAGCGTGCATACACAGGCCCCCACCCAGTTTGCCCAACATGCTCTTCTCATCATCCGGTGGGTATTGCCCGTCGTTTCTGCGCTCACTACAACATGTACGACCACTTCACCGTCAACTGCCGTACTGGTCCTCGCAACACCGCAACTCCTGCCACTGCTCATCAAGCTCTGCTCCCTGTCCCTCAAGGCCAACACACGACTCTGCCACCCGCGATCAACGCCAGAGTCTGCTTCGCATGTGGTGATCCCAACCACTTTGCAAACATGTGCCCGAACAGGGTAGTGAAGCAAGAGCCCCAGCAGCAGCAGCCCCAGCAGCAACAACAAGCCGCACGCGCCAGAACTTTCAACATTAACGTCCGCTAAGCCCAGGCCGACAACAATGTGGTCAATGGTACGTTCCTTGTGAATGGTATTTATGCATCATGTTTGTTTGATACTGGAGCTGATAATTGCTTTGTGTCGTTCGAATTTGAGAAGCTCCTTAGTCGTAAGCGCTCTTAATTCTCCTTGACATTCGATGTTGAAGTCGCTACCGGAAGAACTGTCGCCGTCAATTCTGTTCTCCGTGATTGTACTCTTGAGCTCAACAATCACATCTTCCCAATCGACCTCATTCCGATGCAACTCGGAAGCTTCGACGTGATAGTAGGCATGGACTTTCTTCGCGAAAACCATGCTGAAGTTGTATGCTTCGACAAGATGATTCGATTCTCGCTCGCAAATGGTGACTTATTATGCGTCTTTGGCGAAACTGCTTTGAAAGGTCTCAAACTTATGTCCTGCGTCCAAGCTAGCAAGTATCTCCGCAAGGAAAACAGAGCTTTCTTGGCCAACATTGTAGTAGCAGAGAAGGAAAAGAAAAGGGAGGCAGAAGTCAAGGACGTCCCCGTGGTCCGTGAATTTCCTCAGGTGTTCACTCATGATCTTCCTGGACTACCGCCAAGTCGTGATATCGACTTCCGTATCGACCTCATTCCTAGAGCCAACCCTGTTGCCAAAGCTCCTAACCGACTCGCACCGTCCGAAATGCGTGAACTCTCAAACCAACTCCAGGAACTACTTGAAAAAGGCTTCATTCGCCAGAGCACCTCTCCTTGGGGCGCGCCGGTCCTCTTCGTCAAAAAGAAGGATGGGTCGTTCCGGATGTGCATCGACTACCGGGAATTGAATCAGCTAACCATCAAGAACCGCTATCCCCTGCCTCACATCGACGATTTGTTTGATCAGCTGCAAGGTGCTACGTGATTCTCGAAGATCGATCTCCGTTCAGGCTATCACCAGCTACGTATTCAAGAGGAGGATATACCCAAAACCGCTTTTTGCACTCGCTACGGCCACTACGAGTTCGTTGTTATTCCTTTTGGCTTAACCAATGCACCCGCGGTTTTCATGGATCTGATGAATCGCGTGTGTAAACCTTATCTCGACCGTTTCATCATCGTGTTCATCAACGATGTCTTCATCTATTCCAAGTCAAGAGCCGAACACGCGCAACTTCTACGTTTGGTTCTCGAACTACTCCAGGGGAATCAATTCTATGCTAAGTTCTCCAAGTGTGAATTTTGGCTGGGGGAGGTTCAGTTTCTGGGACACATTGTCAATAGTCAAGGTATTCTTGTCGATCCTGCAAAGATTGAAGCAGTTAAGAGCTGGATTACACCTAAGAACCCGTCCGAAGTTCGTTCTTTTCTCGGATTAGCGAGTTATTATCGCCAATTTATCGAAGGATTCTCCAAGATCGCTGTGCCGCTTACCGCTCTCACGCATAAAGACAGGCCTTTTGTTTAGGGAACTGAACAAGAGTCTGCTTTCCAAACCCTCAAGCACATGCTTTGCAATGCTCCTGTTCTCAGATTGCCCAATGGAAACGACGGTCTCATTGTCTATTGTGATGCTTCCAACCTCGGTCTTGGTTGTGTTCTCATGCAACGGGACAAGGTTATAGCTTACGCTTCTCGGCAGCTCAAAATCCCCGAGAAGAACTATATAACCCATGATCTCGAGCTAGGCGCAGTTGTTTTTACGTTAAAGATGTGACAACTCGACCTTTCGACTTTAAATGCACGTTGACTTTGACCATTGACTTTGACTGTTTGACTTGTTTGACTAGTAACTGTACGTGTTATGTGTTAATGAAATGTACTGTGTTATGCATATATGTGATTACCATTGTAATGTGAGTATTATGAAACAATTAGACATAGACTACTGATTAAACCACATAGTGCCCGACGAATCAGAACTAAATTCGCCAACATCATCTCGACGAAACAGGAGGCCTGTCTCGTCAACTTCAGGTCGACGAAACAATCTGATTCGCCGGCCCAGTCTCGCCGAAGCCCAGTAAGGGCCCAACACGTTACGTAATCATATATGTACCGAACCCTCCATTCATTCGTCACTTTTAGCAAGACTGAAACCCTAGGAGCTCCCTTGCTTTGTGTCGGCGATCCCGCATATCCGAAGCCTAGAATCGACTTAGTTGCTTCCTTGATTCTTTCGGTTAGTTGTTTACGTGTTCATGATTTTCTTGATTCATGTTATATCTATGCTTGACTTCCTGGATCATATGTGAATATATGCTTATGGTAACCCCGTACTCGCAACGCATGATTTATCGGTTACAATCTATGCATATGTATATTGTTAATGATGAATTAGATTACATGATGTTCAGGAGCAATATCTAAATGTTGTTTGTGTTATGATAATCGGTTTGTGACACGTAAGTTAGGGTTCATGCTAGACATTAAAACCGTGATGAGTACGTGATTGACTTGGTAATAATCGTTGAATGAATCCTCTAAGATTCGTGCATAGCAATCTGTGGTTAGTTGGTCTGATGATGGCCTGACGGCTATTCTATTGATTAGGGTTTTCTGTGATAAGTTCTGTATCTAACTGCATAATTTTCGTAACTGACATGTTGACGTATCTACTGCTTAACGAATCTGTATGTTGACGAATGTGAATGCTTGACGAATGTGAATGCTTGACGAATGTGAATGCTTGACGAATGTGAATGTTTGACGAATCTGAGCTTTTAACGAAATAGGAACTCGGCGAAACAGAGAGTATGTTTCGCCAAAGGGAAATTGACGAAATAGGGATTGTGTTTCGCCAAAGGAGGTTTGACGAAACAGAATATGTTTCGCCAAACCTGTGTTTCGCCAAATGATGTGTTTCGCCAACTTGGATAACCTGCACAGTAAACTAGTTGAATTCTGTTAAGTGTAACTGAGTTAATTAACTGATGTTAAACATTATGCATGACTTATGTGATGTTGACTGGTGATGTGTACTACTTGATGATCATTGATTATGTTTATACGTGAACTGTATGAATTCAAACTGATTGTGTATACGTGCGAACTCTAGGACGAGACTGATTTATTTGAGCACATACTTAGCATACCGAGCAAACCCAAGGTGAGTTCACACAGCCAAGGCATGGGGTTCCCAGGGTGGGAATGGGATGGAATGAATTATACGTACATACTTAGTTAACGGAATTTAATGATACGAGTCCTCAGGGTGAGGATGGTGAATGATAAGATACGGCTAGACTAGTATACCTACTTGAACAGATCTTCGCACACACGCCAAGGGTTGGCTGCGATAATTATGACTGATCTTCGCACACATGCCTCGGGAAGGCTGCGAACTAAACACATTAGAACTTCGCACACATGCCAGGGTGGCCAGCGATACAAATATACATAGTCTAGGATATTTGGGAGTATTAACCCAAATCTTCGCATACATGCCGAAAGGGCCAGCGATGCAAACCAATACTATACATGAACAACGAACGAACTAATACGATACATGAGTAGATGAACGAACGCAATGATTGCTATACTATTTCTATTACTGAACTTACTTTCTGTGAACTCGCTCAACTAGTTGTTGACTCTCTGCTGCATGCCTTGCAGGACCTTAGATACATATTGAAGCTTGCACAGGGAGGAGCAGGTCGTTGTGGGCAAAGGATCGTGAATGCTATTTGAATACTTATGATGTATTATACATTAATATTTATGTTTGGGTTTACTTAAATGCTTCCGCTATACTTAACTATATTACACGTTCAATATGATTGGTGGTTAAGATCCTGGTCAGTCACGCTCCCAAGCGGTGGTACTCCGCGTGTGGATTTTGGGGGTGTGATAGATTGGTATCAGAGCCATTGGTTATAGAGAACTAGGTTTTAATATGGGAAAACGTTTTTATTAAAACCAGACTATAACCAGAACAGTGCTCTCAACGATCCACAACGACGCTTCGCTCCACGTGCAAGACTCGACATCCTAGGTAATAAGGTTTATGTTTATTGCCTGTTTGCTAGAACTGTTTAGAACTTTGCTCGCATTACGCTTAGATACACATGATACTATAGCATGAGAATCCCTACATGCTTACACTTTTCTGTCATCGCCCTACTCGCGAACCACTCTCATTCATGTTACTTTTTACTATGAAGATCATGTCTGGAAGAATTAACATGACACAAGCCCAGCTAGAGGCTCTCGTTCAAGCTCAAGTTGCTGCGGCACTTGCAGCTGCTCAAGCAGGTAGTATATCCTGTAGTTATAACTTACGCTAGGATCCTTAGATCCTACATTCCTGAACTAGCCCTTGTATTTAAACTTTGCCCTATTCGTACACAATAGGTCAACCAGTGCAGCAAGTTTGCACCTTTAAGAACTTCATGGACTGTCGTCCAAGTACCTTCAGCGGCACAGTGGGGGCAGTGGGACTCCTCCATTGGTTTGAAAAGTTAGAATCAGTATTCGAAATGTGCGAGTGCCCTGAGGCTCGCAAGGTCAAGTTTGCCACCGGCACTTTGGAAGGAATAGCACTGACTTGGTGGAATGCCCAAGTTCAAATCTTAGGGTTGGCAGCTGCTAACGCCACGCCCTGGAACGACTTCAAGGAACTCATTAAGAGGGAGTATTGTACACGTGAAGATATTCACAAGTTGGAAGACGAGCTGTATAATTTGAAAATGGTTGGATCAGAGATCGAAGCGTATACTAAACGGTCAAACGAGCTGGCCGTGCTGTGTCCAACTATGGTAGACCCTCCATACAAGCGCATCGAGATGTATCTCAAGGGATTGGCGCCAGAGATCCAGAGCCATGTTACCTCAGCTAATCTCGACAACATCCAGGATATACAGCGTCTCGCTCATCGCATCACCGACCAGGCAGTGGATCAGAATAAACTGCCTAAGCGTGTCAACGCTACTGCTACAGTCACTCCAGCTGCTACTTCTGCTACACCCAACGACAACAAACGGAAATGGGATGGGGATTCCAGCAGGGGATCAGTTTCCGTTCAGTCTCAAGCACAGCAGCGCAGGACGAATGACTACCAGAATCCGAGTCAGCAATCATCTGGCAGTCAGGAGCAGGGTGGATACCGGGGAGTTCACCCATTATGTAACAAGTGTAACCGGCACCACAGTGGAAGGTGTCGCAAGGAACGTTGTCAGAGATGTCTCAAGATAGGGCACGAAGCCAAAGATTGCAGGAGCTCACGGCCTGCAAACCAGAATCAGCAACTTCCACCACCAGCTCCTCAGAACCCACAGCAGCAGCAGCCACAGTGTGGAAATCGGGGATGTTTCCAGTGTGGGGCAGAAGGTCATTACAAGCGCGATTGCCCTCAGTTGAACCAGAATCAGAACCACAACAATAACCAGGGCAACGGGAATAACAACAACAACAATGGCAACGAGGCAAGAGGTCGAGCTTTCGTGTTAGGACGAGGAGACGCCATGGACGATATTTGAACTTATAACTTATTTTGGGTTTTCATTATTATGTCTCTGTTACTCAAACAAAGTTTGGTTTGAACATCAATCGTATTGGGTTTTATGAATTATTTTAACTACTATACTTTATGTTTGATATGATGGATGGTTTGATATTATTGAACGCACCTGCCGTATTTAAGGACCTTATGAACAGGGTGTGCAAACCCTACCTAGACAAGTTCGTCATAGTATTCGTGAAGTCCACTTCTTAGGCCACGTAGTGATCAAGGAAGGGATCCATGTCGATCCATCCAAGGTAGACTCGACCAGAAACTGGCCTGCACCACGTACTACAGACGGTTTACCAAGGATTTCTCGAAGATTGCTCAGCCACTTACGCTACTGACACAGAAGGGTGTCACCTACCGTTGGGGAGATCCCCAGGAGACTGCTTTTCAGCACCTAAAGGATAGACTTCGCAGTGCACCTATCCTCTCTATGCCAGAGGGCACAGATGACTTCGTGGTTTATTGGGATGCATCCATTCGGGGACTTGGATGTGTGTTAATGCAGCGCGACAAGGTTATTGCTTACGCCTCTCGTCAACTCAAGGTTCATGAACGCAACTACACGACGCACGATTTAGAGCTGGGAGCTGTTGTGTTCGCGCTTAAGATATGGCGACACTACCTGTACGGTACCAGGTGCACGATTTACGCCGATCACAGGAGTCTCGAGCATATTCTTAAGCAGAAGGATTTGAACATGCGCCAACGAAGATGGGTTGAATTACTGAACGACTACGAATGCGCTATCAAGTACCATCCAGGTAAAACCAATGTTGTGGCTGATGCCCTCAGTCGGAAAGACACCTTACCTCGACGTGTACGAGCGCTACAGCTTACGATTCAGTCTAGCCTTCCTGCACAGATACGAAACGCTCAGGTAGAGGCATTGAAACCAGAAAACGTCAAGGCTGAAGCCTTACGCGGCTCACGACAGCAAATGGAACAAAAGGCAGACGGCGCCTACTATGTATCGGGGCGTATTTGGGTCCCACTTTATGGCGGTCTACGCGAACTTGTAATGGACGAAGCTCACAAGTCTCGCTACTCGGTACATTCAGGGTCGGATAAAATGTACCACGACATCAGTACTACATATTGGTGGCCTAGTATGAAGGCCCACATCGCTACGTACGTTGGAAAGTGCTTGACCTGTGCGAGAGTCAAGGTCGAATATCAGAAACCAGCTGGCCTACTTCAGCAGCCTAAGATACCTCAATGGAAATGGGAAGAAATTTCCATGGATTTTGTCACAGGCCTACCTAGATCCCAGCGGGGGAATGATACCATATGGGTGATCGTGAATCGACTCACCAAGTCTGCACACTTCCTACCTATAAAGGAAACGGATAAGTTCTTCACTTCCGCAGACGTCTATCCTAAGGGAGTTGTTTCGAGGCACGGGGTGCCCACATCCGTCATTTTGGATCGCGATGCACGATTCACGTCAGAGCTATGGCAAGCGATGCACAAATCTTTCGGCTCATGGATAGACATGAGCACAGCATATCATCCCCAGACGGATGGGCAGTCTGAGCGTACGATTTAAGCACTTGAAGACATGCTTAGGGCATGCGTTATCGATTTCGGCAACGGCTGGGAAAAGTACCTCCCTTTGGTGGAGTTTTCGTACAATGACAGTTATCACACCAGCATTCAAGCCGCTCCATTCGAGGCATTGTACGTATGTAAATGCCGGGCACCTCTCTGTTGGGCAGAGGTGGGGGATAGTCAGATTACGGGTCCAGAGATTGAAATGGACGCCACGGAAAGGATTGCACAGATACGACAGCGCATGGCGGCAGCACGCGACCGTCAGAAATCCCACGCGGATAAGCGTAGAAAGCCTTTGGAATTTCAGGTCGGGGACCGGGTTTTACTAAAAGTCTCACCCTGGAAGGGTGTGGTACGTTTTGGCAAACGGGGCAAACTAAATCCACGGTATGTCGGACCATTCGAGATCATAGAACGAATAGGCAGGGTAGCCTATAGATTGAACCTACCAGCTGAACTCGGGGCAGTTCACAATGTCTTTCATGTGTCGAACCTAAAGAACTCACTATCGACGAGCGGTTGCAGTTCGTCGAGGAACCAGTAGAAATCACGGACCGGGATGTGAAGGTCTTCAAAAACAAGAGAATCCCTCTTGTTCGAGTTCGTTGGAACTCCCGACGTGGCCCAGAGTACACCTGGGAACGCGAAGACCAAATGAAAGAAAAGTATCCCCAGTTATTCGAAACCAATACAACCACTGCTGAGGCTGAAGCTACTACCATGGAATTTCGGGGCGAAATTCCAGATCAACGGGGGGAGGATGTGACACCCCAGGAAAATCAGGGAACGATGCAACCCATCTAGCTTCCTCAGTAGGTACGTACCAAATTTCGGGACGAAATTTCTTTCAAGTTGGGGATAATGTGACAACTCGACCTTTCGACTTTAAATGCACATTGACTTTGACCATTGACTTTGACTGTTTGACTTGTTTGACTAGTAACTGTACGTGTTATGTGTTAATGAAACGTACTGTGTTATGCATATATGTGATTACCATTGTAATGTGAGTATTATGAAACAATTAGACATAGACTACTGATTAAACCACATAGTGCCCGACGAATCAGAACTAAATTCGCCAACATCATCTCGACGAAACAGGAGGCCTGTCTCGTCAACTTCAGCTCGACGAAACAATCTGATTCGCCGGCCCAGTCTCGCCGAAGCCCAGTAAGGGCCCAACACGTTACGTAATCATATATGTACCGAACCCTCCATTCATTCGTCACTTTTAGCAAGACTGAAACCCTAGGAGCTCCCTTGCTTTGTGTCGGCGATCTCGCATATCCGAAGCCTAGAATCGACTTAGTTGCTTCCTTGATTCTTTCGGTTAGTTGTTTACGTGTTCATGATTTTCTTGATTCATGTTATATCTATGCTTGACTTCCTGGATCATATGTGAATATATGCTTATGGTAACCCCGTACTCGCAACGCATGATTTATCGGTTACAATCTATACATATGTATATTGTTAATGATGAATTAGATTACATGATGTTCAGGAGCAATATCTAAATGTTGTTTGTGTTATGATAATCGGTTTGTGACACGTAAGTTAGGGTTCATGCTAGACATTAAAACCGTGATGAGTACGTGATTGACTTGGTAATAATCGTTGAATGAATCCTCTAAGATTCGTGCATAGCAATCTGTGGTTAGTTGGTCTGATGATGGCCTGACGGCTATTCTATTGATTAGGGTTTTCTGTGATAAGTTCTGTATCTAACTGCATAATTTTCGTAACTGACATGTTGACGTATCTACTGCTTAACGAATCTGTATGTTGACGAATGTGAATGCTTGACGAATGTGAATGCTTGACGAATGTGAATGCTTGACGAATGTGAATGTTTGACGAATCTGAGCTTTTAACGAAATAGGAACTCGGCGAAACAGAGAGTATGTTTCGCCAAAGGGAAATTGACGAAATAGGGATTGTGTTTCGCCAAAGGAGGTTTGACGAAACAGAATATGTTTCGCCAAACCTGTGTTTCGCCAAATGATGTGTTTCGCCAACTTGGATAACCTGCACAGTAAACTAGTTGAATTCTGTTAAGTGTAACTGAGTTAATTAACTGATGTTAAACATTATGCATGACTTATGTGATGTTGACTGGTGATGTGTACTACTTGATGATCATTGATTATGTTTATACGTGAACTGTATGAATTCAAACTGATTGTGTATACGTGCGAACTCTAGGACGTGACTGATTTATTTGAGCACATACTTAGCATACCGAGCAAACCCAAGGTGAGTTCACACAGCCAAGGCATGGGGTTCCCAGGGTGGGAATGGGATGGAATGAATTATACGTACATACTTAGTTAACGGAATTTAATGATACGAGTCCTCAGGGTGAGGATGGTGAATGATAAGATACGGCTAGACTAGTATACCTACTTGAACAGATCTTCGCACACACGCCAAGGGTTGGCTGCGATAATTATGACTGATCTTCGCACACATGCCTCGGGAAGGCTGCGAACTAAACACATTAGAACTTCGCACACATGCCAGGGTGGCCAGCGATACAAATATACATAGTCTAGGATATTTGGGAGTATTAACCCAAATCTTCGCATACATGCCGAAAGGGCCAGCGATGCAAACCAATACTATACATGAACAACGAACGAACTAATACGATACATGAGTAGATGAACGAACGCAATGATTGCTATACTATTTCTATTACTGAACTTACTTTCTGTGAACTCGCTCAACTAGTTGTTGACTCTCTGCTGCATGCCTTGCAGGACCTTAGATACATATTGGAGCTTGCACAGGGAGGAGCAGGTCGTTGTGGGCAAAGGATCGTGAATGCTATTTGAATACTTATGATGTATCATACATTAATATTTATGTTTGGGTTTACTTAAATGCTTCCGCTATACTTAACTATATTACACGTTCAATATGATTGGTGGTTAAGATCCTGGTCAGTCACGCTCCCAAGCGGTGGTACTCCGCGTGTGGATTTTGGGGGTGTGATAAAAGATTTGGCGACATTACCTGTATGGTACCAAGTGTACGATCTTCACCGATCATAGGAGCCTACAACATATCTTTGATCAGAAAGAACTTAATATGTGTCAACGCCGATGGGTAGAACTTCTCAACGATTACGACTGTGAGATTCGTTATCACCCAGGCAAAGCAAATGTCGTTGCCGACGCGCTCAGCAGATGGAGTTATTTGCTCAGCATTCGTAATACCCAAGCCCAATACGATCTCGAAACCCTCATTCGCGAAGCCCAGCACGCCTGCTTTAATGAACGCACCTTGAAGAGGGAGAGAATCTATCATGATGGAGCTCAGCTTGTATGCAAATTGAATGGGATCTTCTATTTTTTGGACCGAATTTGGATCCCTAAGCGGACTGAATTGCGAAGATTTTGATGGACGAGGCCCACAAATCCCGGTATTCTATTCATCCCGGTGCTGATAAAATGTACCAGGATCTCGCTACAAGTACTGGTGGCCGGGTATGAAAAGGGATATTGCTCTCTACGTTGGGAAGTGCCTGACTTGTGCAACTGTCAAGGCTGAACATCAAAGGCCCTCTGGCTTACTCGAGCAACCCCCGATCCCTGTGTGGAAATGGGAGAGTATAGCTATGGACTTCATAACAAAGCTTCCGCACACGTAATCAGGTCACGACAGCATATGGTTTGTTGTTGATCGTTTAACCAAATCAGCCCACTTTTTGCCAATACGAGAAGACTACAAGGTGGAACGATTAGCCCGAATCTACACCGACGAGATCATTTGTAATCATGGGACGCCTCGTGACATCACCTCTGACCGTGATGCTCAGTTTACCTCGCGATTGTGGGAAACGTTTCAAGCTGCTCTTGGTACTACGCTTAACCTGAGTACCGCATTCCATAATCAGACCGACGGCCAGACTGAGAGAACGATTCGTACTCTTGAAGATATGCTCCGTTCGTGTGTCATAGACTTCGATGGTAATTGGGACAAATACCTGTCGTTAGTCGAATTGTCGAATAACAACAGTTATCATACCAGCATCCAAATGGCACCATTCGAGGCTTTATATGGAAGAAGATGTCGATTGCTTATTGTGTGGCACGAGATCGGTCACTCGCAATTAACCAGTCCTGAGCTATTGCAAGAAACGACTGACAAAGTCCTCTAAATTCGAGACAACTTGTTGAAAGCTCGGAGTAGACAGAAAAGTTATGCCGATAGATGACGCAAGCCCCTTGAATTTGACGTTGGCGACTACGTACTCCTAAAGGTATCACATTGGAAGGGTGTGGTCATATTCGGAAAGAAAGGGAAACTAGCGCCTCGATATGTTGGACTTTTTAAGATTCTGGAAAGGATCCGAAAAGTCGCCTACAGACTCGAACTACCAGAGGAACTTAGAAACGTCCACCCGACTTTCCATGTGTCAAACCTCCGAAAGTGCCTGGCTGAGCATGATAGGATTGTACCGCTCGATGACCTCCAAGTAAACGAAACACTACACTTCGTGGAGAAACCTGTCGAAATCATGGATCGCCAAACCAAGCAGCTCAGATGCTCGCGCATTCCTATTGTGAAGGTCCGATGGGAAGGCAAACGAGGCGCAGAGTTCACTTGGGAACTCGAAAGCGACATGAAGACAAAGTACCCACAGTTGTTTACTAAGGCTTCGACCTAATTTCGGGACGAAATTCCCTAAACAAGGGGAGGCTGTAACACCCCAGTGTTTCGAAAGTCAAAGTCAACGCCAAGATTGAAGTCAAAGGACGAAAAGATCGCTAATAGCGATCTGTCTCTCCTTGCTCAATCCCTGTTTTGACTTCTTTGACTGTAGTTAGTCTATTTTATGTTTTTATGTTAGTTGTATTATGTAGAGTAATTAATTACAACCGAAGTAATCGATGTATATTTCCCAATACGAACCGCTTTACGACTGTGAATAGTAGGAAGTAACAATGCGATAAAGTCAATTAAACGCTAATCGAACTAATCTAATCGTCATCGCGCTCGCAAACTCGAATATACGCATTTTGGGTTACTGTTATACGTGTGTGTGCGCCTTATGTGTTACTTGTGCATATTTATTTATGTTAGGTGTGGTAGTCAATCGAATCGCAATCGAACTCAATCGCAATCGAATCGCAATCGCAAACCGAATACGAAATAGGGATACTTGTATGTTGATATAGTAGTTGGGATTAAAAGTAATTTGAATAGGAAACTCTACCGCGTTCGCATCACTCGCAATCGAGATCGAAATATCAAAAAAATCGTCGCACCGAACACTCGAATCAGGCAACTGATTGATCAGGCTACCAGCCGATCGAACAGCCAGCCGATCGGACTGCTGTCCGATCATGCTGCCTGACCGATCGGCCAGCCTTTACCTCTTTTGGCAGCCTATAAATACCCCTGTCATTTTCATCCTTTCTACTTTTGGAAACCTCTGTCCGACCAGCACGCTCAGCTCACTTTTTCTTCGATTTCTCTCAATCCCGGTAAGATCTCGTCCTAAATTTCTTGATCTACACGCACTCCTACACCTTTCTATCTTTCAAATCTTAACTTTTAACCGTGAAATCATCAAGATTCAAGTGTTCTAGGATGATGTCATCATGGTGTTCTGGAAGAACATCATGTTTTGGCCTCAATCCACTAAGAATAACCTGGATCTAACCGATTTCCACATAAACAAACACAGATCTTTCATAGATCTAAACATATTCACAGTGAAAGGGATTGAAAGATGGTTTTCCAACTTTCTTTCAACTCTTTTACACTTAATATGTTCAGAACCGATAGAAACGGAGCTTGTGCCAACTTGCTAATCATTCCGGTGGTTGCGTGGCCCCAGATCCGGATTCTATCCATGAGGTTCACCGATTTCAAGTTAAACGTTAAACACCGTCTCAAACGGTTAGCTAACCGGATTTGGGTGATTCCTGTCCGATCAGGAGAACCAAGTAAAAACGAGGGTTCTGTGGTTTGACTCGTTGTCAAAATACCTCGATAAAACGACAAACAATCAGAACAACCAAGTGTTAGACGAACAGGCCAACCAGGTCAGGGTGCTGACCGATTGGACTGCTGTCCGAAAAGGTAGCCAGCTGATCGGACAGTAAGCCGATCGACTGGCCAACCGATTGGCTAGCACATGGGTCCCACACTTAAATAACTGCAGTCCGATCGGACTACCGTCCGATTGGGTTACTCTTCGGATCATGAGATACTTGACTTCAACACTTAATCAATTTTTCAACATGTTCGACGCACTAGGAGTGCCACCCGATCGAACAGCCGTCCGATCAGGTGACACCCTGCTGAGAACTTGTTTTGCTGAGGTACCTAGCCGATCGGGTTGCCGGCCGATCGAACGACCGCTCGATCGACCATCCTGAAAGGTAAAGATACTTCAATGTTTTCAAACGCTACAACGAAAACTTCAAAAGTTAAACCATCATACACAAACACATCCTACAGAAAGGAAGAAACAATCCACTCGACCAGCAATCCGATCGGACTACCGTTCGACCGGACAACTGTCCGAACGGACTATCAACCGAACGGTCAGCCGCTGTGAGTATACTCGATCCCTTTTTGCTTTGAGCACTTTTGGGTGTTACATACGTTACTTATACGAAAATCACATCGAACACACTACGCAACATTTTAAATGCTAACCGTTACCGCATGTTGTACGTGACTTAATGAATGCTTGTTGTTATGTTTACACATGGAATGCTGTCTACCTGCCTTAACGACGATAGTACTATAGTTTGGATTCAGCACCCGCTCATGCGGGGGTTGTTAAGGAAAATTACTTGCATGGATTACAGTGGTGATCATGTATTGCGAACTGCCTCGGGTAGTCAACCAGCAGTCATTGGTATCGATAGATCCGTGTCGATAATTAACATGCTTCGTTTTCCTCTGTGTACGTGCTGGTTATGTGTAAACTATTTCGAATTCTATATGCTATTATCAAACTTGTATGCTCACCTTTACACTATGTGTATTGACTTTTATTTTAACGTATGTGACAGGTAATTAGGATGCTTATCTGCAAGGAAAGCGAGGCTAGAATAAGCTTCTAGAGCCCAACAGATAGTTGTCTATAGATCTTGAATCAAGAGTCTCTAGAAGCAGATAAACAATTGCTATATTTAAATCTGAGTTGTCGGAATAGAACTATTTGCCCAGATTTCTGTCTGTAATAACTTGTTTACTGTTTGAGACATGGTATGGGACATGTTATTTTAAATTGAATGGTAATGATAATTGTTATGGAAACTTCTGGACAATCTGTTTCGCTCAGTGCCGCGCCCCGATGATTCCGCCATCGGTTGGGGTGTGACACTTTCTAACTCCACCTCCTTCTTTTCCAGCCTCTACTTCTCCTTCCTTCTCATCTTCTACTCCTTCTTTCTCATCTTCTACTCCTTCACGTGTTCCTCCTTCATTATCTACTTCTCATTTACCTTAACCTTCACCTTCTCCTCCTCTTTTTCCTCATCCTCTTCCTCCTCATCCTCCTCCTTCTATTCCTTCTTCTCATCCAATGATTACTCGTTCAGGTGATCATACTTTATAGTCCTTGCAGTTTCTTGACTGTGTTCTTTTTCATGTTTCTACTACTACTCCTACCACCAAGCCTTTCATTTTTCGACAGGCTCAGTAATGTCTGTTTGGTTGGCTGTGATGCGTTCTGAGATCTCTGAGTTACACTTAAACAAGACCTGGATCTTGGTTCCACCACCTACAGATGCCAACAACGTTGGCTGCAAGTGAGCCTACGTGATTAAGCATTATTTTGATAGGTCTATTAGCTATTACAAAGCACCGCTTGTTGCCAAGGGCTTTCATTAGACCAAGGGTGTTAAATACATTTATTTTAGTCTCGTGGTCAAACCCACTACTATTCAGCTAGTTTTATCTACTTGCTTTTTCTAGTGGATGGTCTATTCGACGGGATAATGTCAACAATGCCTTTCTACATGGGGATTTATTTGACAGGCTTTGTTGACTCATCTAGACCTCATCATGTATGTCTTGGTGTATGTGGATGATATTATCATCATTGGAAGTTCTTTCGCATCTCTATTTGGATTAAATGAGCGTTTACATTCTCAGTTTGGGCTCAAGGACTTGGGGTAGCTATCATACTTCTTAGCCACTCAGGCTACCTTTTATGACGATATATTACACTTATCTCAGAAATGCTACTCAATTGATTTATTATAGCGTATTGGTCTGCTGAGTGTTGACATTTGTTTACATCTATTTCGTCTGGTCGATACCTTTCTTGTCATTATGGAGTTCCCTTGCCTGATCCTACGTTATATCAGAACACCGTCGACGCATTACAGTAGCTTATCTTGATGTAACAAGAGAATGCATATGCGATAAGGTGTCTCAATTTCTTTAGGCACTGAGGCACCTACTAATCATCACTAGGTTATGGTCAAGAGGATTTTATGGTATCTCAAACGTACCTTATCTTATGGCTTGAGTATTCGTTGATTTGATTGTGTTAACTTACATGCATACTCTAAAGCTGATGGCAAGATGTCTTGATGATGATGTACGACTATTGTGTATTCTTCTTGTGCCCATCCTCATCCGTTAGAGCTCCAAGAAACAACAAAATGTTGTTTGATCAAGTACTGAGGCTGAGTATCGTGTCCTTGCTGATACAGGTGCTGAGTTACCATGAATCACATCTATTTTGAAGAAGTTACATATTACTTTGTCTTGCTCACCGTCTATTTGGTGCAATAATCTCGGGGATACATATCTTGCTGTCAATCCAGTGCTGCATCAGCGCACCAAACACCTTGAGATTGAATTGCATTTTATTGGTGACATGGTATTAGCTTAGATTATGCATGTTCATTATGTGTCTACTACTATTGACCAAATGGTTGTCTTCATCGTTTTGACACATGTGGTCCAAGCTTGACGTGGATGCACCCCGTTCAGGTTGAGGGTGCATATTAGAGTATATATAGTATGATGTGTATATACAGAGGCTGTTATGATGGTTGAGTTAGTTAGCATAATAGCTAGAGTTTTTTTACATTCTCTTCTATATATAGAGGATTAAAGGGTAAATTACACTTTTCGTCCTTTATGTTTGCACCGGATGCAACGAATGCCATTTAACTTCAATAATTTCAGTAATAGTCTTTTTTTGTTAAAAGCACTACACCCTAAGTCCTTTAATACTAACCCAGCTAAAATTTCAGTTAAGTATGATATGTACCTTGCACATGAGCGTATTATTTTCCTTTAGTACTAACCCAGTTGAAATTTCCGTCCACCTGAAAACGAACCTGTAGTCGCTGTCAACATGCTTCATCTCTAGAGAAGAAACCCCATCCCTAATTTTCCCCAAAACCCTAATATTATCACCGTCAACATTTCTTGTATTCTTATGCTCAATTTCTCTCATTTGTCATCAATCACCTTAGTGTTACATCCCGATAAAATCCTATTATCATCCCCGTTGTCTGTGGATGTTTGATTGATGAAAGTGGGTGGCTGAAAACCAGAAGATCAAATATGGTGGTGGCCGATGGTTCTTCTGGTGGGTGGCCGACAGTTTTTGATCAAGTAGCAAACAACTTGAACAGGTAGCAAACATATATGGTGGTGGCAAACAATCTGAATCAACCAATTCTTAAATAATGAAAGAGAACCCCATCGAAATTGTTGAAGATGGAAAAGGCTTTTGCAGGTGGACTACTACTTTTCCCCCTTTTTTGGTGCTGAAACGATTAGTGCAGAACAAAAGCGAAGCAATTTCACTTCCAATTAGCAAAATCAAGAAACCCTTGAATCTTAGGTGAATGGAATCTTGAGGGAATTGGAATGTTCCTTTCACTCCTTATTTTGTTGGTTTCAACAAACAAGAAAATGAATTTGAATTGAAAAACAACATAAGGAAGTGAATCTACATTATAATTCTATCCAAATTTCATTCCATTTTGTAAAACAAATACATCTAAATTACAAATCAAATTTCAATTTTTACGCTAATTCACATTTCAATTCCATTACAATCAATGAAACAAACACTTTCTTAGAGTTTCAACAAATAACAATAATTAATTAAATACAACAAACTGAATGAAAAAAGAAATTAGAAATTGATGAATCTTGAAACAAAAAGATGTGGTTGAGGATTTTTAATCGATCGTATCAGATAGGATGAAGATTGACTAGATAGGATGAAGATTGACTGGAGCAACTTTTTTTTTTTTTTGGAACGGCGATTGACTGGAACAACTACTTTAGGGTTTTTGGAATTTAAGAAACTAAAAGTGAAAGCTAAGTGGAACCTAGATTTTTCTAAATCAGAGTATATGTTTTCCATTTTTTTTGTTTAAGTTTTTTTTATTTATAAATATATTTTTAAATAAAATGATTAAAATAACCTCATGTGTCTTGCATAATAGTTTTAGTTGGGTTACTACAAAAAGACCTAGGTATAATGCTTTTAACAAAAAAAAAAAAAAAGGACTGCAACTGTAATTATTGAAGTTAAAAAGCATCCGTTGTAACTCAGTACAAACATAAAGCATGAAAAGTGTAATTTAACAAATACTTTAGTATCAAATTGAGATTAGTAGAGCCCGATATTCTCCTTTACAGATGAATGGGTTATTGCTAGCAGTTTAAACAATTATTAAATACGTTCATTAAGTTTTAATCATCAAACAAAAACATTCAAATATGCTAGTTATTATATATAACTCCGTGTACGCGGACTTTTATTTCACGTCAAAGGGTTCATAATCATACATATGAAATAGGAATAACAAATTAACCACATATGAAGATATATGAAGATAAGGTACCATAGCTAAATTACATAGGCTTTGATATCAGAATCTTCTTCTAATTGTTTCATACGTTTTTGGTCCAAGTGAACCCATGCTTCCACACCATCACCATCATGATCATCCATCATGATCACCAAATTTTGAGTTGGAAGCTTTCCGGTACTTGCCCAAACCGGTTTACCATAACCAAAATCAGCTTGGTAATACGAAAACTTGCACCAAGAAGTGAAGAAGTAGAAGCTCACAACATTATTAGTAAACATGTTTCGATTCGACTCAAGATATGGATCAATTACAACCTCGTATCCTTCCTCGTGTGTCAGCGTTTTAGTACAATCTTTAACTGTTTTACTAACGGAGTCACGCAAAATCTTGAAAAAGTCAGGAAAAGTTATGTTCTCGCCTTCACCAGGCCTGAGTCGGGAAGGAGCTAGAGTCAAAAAGTTACCACAAGAGTTTGTGGGCAGTTCGCGGAGTACTTTATCTCTCAATCCAACTGGTTGGATCAGAAAAGAAGCCTTGGATTGTCCGTTGTTCGCTTGATCAACGTGAACAAAGGCCTTCCATAACAACGCAACAACAAGTTGGACTTTCGAAGGGCTACAAGGCCCGTTTTCATTAAAACCAACCTTTTCTCGCATGGCGGATATCGCCTTCGCTTTAAAAACAAAGTGTCGTGCGATAGTTTTTACGCCAACACTCGACCTAGGCATTCGTACGTCAAGCTCAGGCAAACCTCTTTGGGTGAAGCAAGTTTCCAAGTTAAAAATAGGGGAGTACATTTCGTGTTTATGCATTCCATTTCTTCTAGAGGCCCAATTGTCAATAAAGTTGCATATAGCACCCATATCTGAGATCCTATGTGAAAAACACATGCCAATTGCAAAACCACCACATTCAAAAGTGGTGACTTTGACAGATAACATGGGATCATTGACTTCATCAACCTCACCAACCTCACAAGGGAGGAAACTATTTAGCGCACCAGGGTCTAACACGTGTCCTAGGCCTAGAATCTCCGAGAGCCGGACATTCGCTTTGCCCAAGACATACAAAACACCTTGATCGTTACAATCAACTAACAAAAGCTTACGAATATATCGACCAGCCAACGGGTAAAACTCACTCAAAGTTCTCGATAGAGTATCCTCCAAATGGTCACAAATGTTTCCATATAGTCCTTTAGTATCTTTAGGTGGTGTGGGATAGTAGAGAATAAGAGGGATGTTCATGGATGGGGCTAGCTCATCAAAGAAAGAAATCTTGAAGTAACGATCGACGGTGGAAGTTGGTCTTGAGGGTTTCACGAATTTTGACAGGTAGTCTGTGACCTTCATCTTTGTTTGGCTTGTGGATGATTTAGCGATTGTCATGTATGCTACATTTATAATGAAGTCAAGTTGTTTGGACACATGCATGCGATGTTGACTCACAATGTTGTAATATACAGAGTCAATGTCTGAGTTAAATAATGTATTCCATGGTTATCCATTTACGATCCTGTGCAATTTTACGTCCATTTCATGTCAAGAAAATTGGAATATCCGTAGAATGTATGGATTATGACGATATTACATTATAATATCTGTTTGAAAATGATTTAGAAGCTGAGAAGTTCGATCAATTCGATGACTAAACAGATTCCACCATACAAATGATTCTCTTGTTAAGGAAAATCGAATGTCTATAACAAATCCATATTCTTGTAATATCTAAAATAATATTTTAATGTAAATAGCAAATCCATATTCTTGTCTATAGGTATTATTGGCCGGGTTCAAATGATATGCACTCCAACTTTTGGGAACCAATTAACAAATTAACAGATTAACAAACTATAAATAAACAAATCTTATGTATATAGGTGTGTACCTTATGGATAAGATGGTTTTCAAAAAAAAAAAAAAAAAAAAATTGATGTTTGATTTTTAACCCAAAGCTATTTGTTTTCTACTTATAACACAAAAAGTTTTCATCTCTTGCAATTCAACCTTACAACTTTTGTACTTTCAACTTGGTCCCCACACTTTTCATATTTCATTGATTTTTCATTTTAAATTTTGCGAGTTAACACGGAGTAACACGTGTGTGGTTCAACGTTTTAACATTTCATTTTACGCTTCGTACTAGATTTTGCGAGTTAGCACGGCTCAATGTGCGTGTGTGGTTCAACGTTTTTACGTCATCTATCTTTTACCTGTTTGACATGTTCGTTACAATTTGCGGGGTCCTAACTCGACTTAATTATTATTTTCTATGTTTTACGTTGCAATCTAATTTCTTTACATTAATACACCGTAACTTCAGTATTGGTTGTCGCTGGCGGTGGTGTGGTATTGGTGCTATTCGGCACGGTTTTACGCCCCCGCCGAATTACGGCGGGTGGTAAATCTAGTTTTCTTTAAATAAAAACCAATTCTATTTTGTGTGATCAAATTAATATATGATAGTAGAGAAACTGAATGAACAGTTATTCGGGGTATTTAGGGGATTTCAATACATACAATGACGTGTGGCTGCTTCTTAACATGTTTGAGAAGCACTTGACACGCGTCTTGAAGCCCCAGATCATAAAACCCTAAGGGTCTGTTCCCGAGTATCATTTAACAGGGGTAAGGGAGAGAAAAGAGATGAAAATATGAAAAACTATGTTCTCGAGTTTCATTTAACAGGGGGAGGGGAGGGAAAATGAGGGAAAAGGGAAGAAAATATGACCAAATATGACCATATATTCATCCTCCCAAATTGGAGAGATTAGGAGAGAAAATTTTCCTTTCTCTCCCCTTGTTAAATGAGACCCGGGAACATAGTGTAAAACTATTTCGCTCTATTCTTACACCCCACAAACATACGGCAGAGAAGGAGACCTGGTGATGGTTACCGCGAAGTGACGGCGGTGGTCATTAGAAACCCTAGCCGCCGCCTCCGACGAGCTGGCTTGGATTCCGTTGAAGAACTATCAGGCTCCGGTAAGAAGTTAAGAGTTCCGTTCAGTGCTGCATGTCCCGATCTGGTATGTTTCCGGCAGGTCTGGTAGCTTTGGGTTCCGTTTCGTTGCTGAGAGAGAATGCACGGAGAGTCAGAACCTGATAGAAAGGGAGAGTGAGCGCGGAGACAGAGAGAGAGGCAGTGACGACGGTTTTAGGCGGCAACACCGCATTCCAGCGCGTCAACGAGTTCTCCTCATATTGTGAAGGTTGGGAACATGAGTAGAGAGCGACCATGTGTGTTAGATCGGAGGCTGCCATAGCTCTGACTGGACGGCGGTCCGGTTAGGGTTCCGATCAACTTCGGACACGTTTCCGTTGTCTCAGTTGTCAACATTTGTTCTTATTTCTAGGGTGTTTTTTTGTCTTGCCTGGGTTTAATTGTGGATTTTGTGCGGCTGGTTTCAGGTTTAATTGCGGTTTATCTGCGGCTGATTCTGGTTTTGCTTCACTTTGTGTTTTCAAATCGATTTCTGTAGGTATGTATTCGATTTCTGTAACGCCCTGCGTTTTTATACCTTCTTTATTTGGAAACCTTTAATTAAAATCCTATTTGTGTAAACGTTGTGTTCTTGAAACTTGAAAATTTCGCGAAACGATTAATCGTTAAAGAAATCTTTTATCTTTAATTTAAATCGTTATAATATGGCCATTATACAAATTATATAAATTAATTAATTTTATTATTTAAAAGTGCATTATTATGATAATCTAGTTAGTCTCATTAACTTCTAAAATTAGCTAATATAAATAACCTAGTTAGTTTGTATTATAAAGTTAGTTTTCTATATATATCCATATAAATATATATCGTACCTTAGTTAGTTAGTTAAACCACTTTAAAATAACTTAGTTAGTTAGACCACGGGGACCATTTGTGCAAATTCTCTAACTAAACCTACCCTTATAAGATATCTTTAAACCCTAGTTATATACATATACAAAAAGTAACTTGAGTCACGTATCCCATCGTATCCGCACCGGCAACCGTCACATCCTTTCATATTTATACATAAGCAGCGGGACATGCAACCGTCGTCAAAACAAGTCAGCCCCAAAATGATTCTACACAAATTCAACCACATATGTTGAATGATTTCAATTATTTCCGAAAAATCATCAAATTTGAAAGGTTTTCTTACGATTTATCCGTTGAATCAATCGTTTTTTATCGGAAAATTGCGATGTCTAATTCGTAAGGTCATAATAATTGCGATGTCTAATTCGTAATGTCAAATCATAACCGCTTCAACAGAAACCAAATCCCCAGATCCCGAAATCTTTCTTCACCGGAAAGTCAACCCACATCACCACCACTGTTTGGCCACTTCTGACCATAATGGAGACCCGCCAAAACCTCTACAGTCTATACGAACCATCACAGATCACTGGACGGATTAGTAGGCGCCAGACATAACCCACATAATCGGAAAAATGAAGGCATGGAAACTGACTTATCTATAATGTCAAAAATGTGGCATTAATTTGTGAACTTAAAGGGACACCGGGGCAGGGCCCAGGGGCCGACGGTGGTGACGATGACGGATGATGAAGACAGACAGTGGGAGGGAGATTGGAGACTGGGGAGATTTGGTGGAGGCGTTTTTAGACAGGAGTTTTCGTTTCTCTATTAAATTTGCCGTGGTTTATGTTGGCCCAACTTTTGATTAGTGGTATGACGATTTATTATATTTGTTTGTTAGGTTATTTTTAAGTATTTTAATCATTTCCTTCAATTTAAATAAATAAACCTGCAATCACTTTAAATTGATCGTTTAAGCACAAGACTCTACACCAATTCTGTATGTATTGTGTTATAAAACTTATCTTTTGATTTTTTTGAACTTACCTTTTGATGCAAATAGCCTATTTTTTTTACCACTAATCAAAAGCTACGAAATTTTTTTTCAACCAACATGCACAACAAATGATATAATACTTTCTTCAAACGATGCATAAATTTTTTTGCAACCGACATGCATAACAAATGATGTATGGGATAATTAATTCACCAACACTTTCTTCAAACGGTGCGTCATTTTATTTATTTATTTATTTTTTTTGGGCAATCGACTAACATGATTCGCAACTATTTAGAATGGAAGTCGTAACTCTAATGTAAACCACAAATGACATCGTCGTCTTCAAATACCATCTTGCTTAGAGAATAAAATCAAAGAATTTTCGCTTCTATCTGACATAGTAATAATAAACATTCATAATTAACATCCTGTCGCAACGCGCGGGTAGCATCAACTCGTTCTAAACAAAAAGGAGCAGCCACCTCCTTCACCTCTCACTCAGCCGACATCCCCCTTTCTTCTCCTTCTCTCTGCGAAATCCGGTCACCGGAGCAACTCATTGCTCGGCAAGCTCACCCACCCCCATGGCACCTCGCTTGTGCCATCTAACACCTTACCACACCCCCTCTCCTCCTCATCGAACTCCCTCCTTCCTTCGATTGACGAACGAGCGACCACCACCACCACTGCCGTCCGGTGGTGGCGTGAAGACGAACACGAGAGAGAGAGACGTGGAGAGAGAAGCGGAGGCGAGACGACGGTAGTGCCGTCGTCTGCGGCAGCGGCGTCAATCGTCCTCGGGATCGAGTCTTGATTTGGCTTCGGTTCAGCTTCCATTCTCAGGTTCGAGACCCGTTCGATTTCAGTCCATTCGTCATCTATTCCGGTTCAGGTTAGGTTTCAGACTAAAGTTTAGTCTCAGTTTTGATTTGGGCATATTTGGTTCAAATTCGTTTGTTCGGTTCAGGTCCTACTCGGGTCAGTCAACATGGCCGTCTCGGTTCTGTTCGATAATCGGTTCAGGCTCGTCTCGGGACTGTGCCATATACATCAAGCACATCAGTGGTTTCGGGTCAGATTTTGGATGAATTCGATTTATGTCAGCGGGCCGGGTTTCAGATTCAACATGTTGTGGTTCGGGTTAGTCACGTACTCACGGCTTAGTTTTGCTTCTCGGTTCAGCTCACACCGGTTCTGTTTTAGGTCTCGGTTCGGGTTCGGTCAACACAAGTCAACAGCAGTCAACTCGGCCAACGAAAGTCAACCGGTCAACTGCTGGTCAACTGTCGAACCAAGACTTGGTAAAATCTTAACCAACGCGATTTACTTCATTTATGATTGATTTTATATATATAGTTACTGTTTAATCGCGAACCATTCATTACATGATTTTGTTCATTAATCGTGCGTGGGAAACTTGTGTAAAAACGCTCATTTTCGTTATATAACTCATATAAATATTTGGTGTTTCGTTGATTGTGGGGTTTTGACAAATATATCGATAACTTGTGTTGTCGGGATCGTCCAAAAACAGAGGAAACTCTGCCCGTTTTTCGTAAAATTCCGTGGAACGAAACGCGATAATTTTATAAATCGAAGCCTATTAAATTCTATTAAATTTTTATAAAATAGATATAAATGTGTATTCATTTTGGTCACGTTTCAGCAATGCACTTGATATAATTAATTTGAAATATTACTTTTACTAAATGAAATATATACCAACTAATTATATATATATATATATAGACACATAGGGAGCCGCTAGAATGAAAACCACCCCGTGTTGTAAGAAGCGCGAGAACTACACCCCACGGGTGGGCGTTCACCATGATTTTTTTTACAACTAGATGTGTATATTATAAACACAGCCGTAAAAAAAAAAATTTAAACGCCGCGGCCGAGGGGGTAGTTTTTTACACCACAAGTTTGGTGAAAAAAAAAAGAAAAAAGAAAAAAAAATTTAAAACACCAAACTTGTGGTGTAAAAAACTACCCCCTCGGCCGCGGCGTTTAAATTTTTTTTTTTTTTACGGCTGTGTTTATAATATACACATCTAGTTGTAAAAAAAAATCATGGTGAACGCCCACCCGTGGGGTGTAGTTCTCGCGGTTCTTACAACTCGAGGTGGTTTTCATTCTAGCAGCCCCCTAGACACATATACATATATACCAACTAGCTATACTCTAAATTCCAATTCGATTCCTCCGTCATAATTCTGAATACTCATACACCCCTGTTTACCATATAGGGTGACCTCGGTGTTCTATTCTCCTAAACTCATACAGTCGTCAACACTTGGATAATCGGAAGACTTAACAATTCCGTGAGTATACTCGATCCCTTTTTCACCTTTACACTTTGGGATGCAACATGTATAACTATGCAAACATCTTTAAACTAAACTAAACATACTCAATCCTTGTACAAACATGAAACTAATGTGCTTTACTTATGATTCTTGTATGCTCTATTTGAACGATTTGGAACGTATATGCTCATTAACTTTGCTAGCCCACCTTAACAATTATAGCGCTATAGGATTTACGCACCGCCCGTTAAACTTGGGGTATTGTTAAGTTAAACATTTACCATCCCGCTATCAATTGGGATTAGGCTATTTTATGCGTTGGATTCTTGGGTTTGATCATAGTGTACGCCAAAATTGCATACTAGTAATTCACATATTATGAATCATGTTGGATTTGAGCCTTTTATTCTATTATGCTATGTAAACAAACTTGTATACTCGCTCTTTGCTTTTGCATTGAACTCTATTTTAATACATGTCGCAGGTTGTTAGACAAGACGATGAAGAAATCAAGTTAGGATGGACTTAGATACTCATTCAATAATAAACAGTGTTGTTGCAATTTGTCTTTATTTGAAACAATGTATTCAAAATTTTAGTCATTAATGAAATTGGATTTAAATTATATTGTCACATAGTGTTATGATGTCTCTTGCAATCTAGTTTTCGTCTCATCCCGATGTTTCCGCCATCGGTTGGGGTGTGACAATTTCGGCTTCTGATGGTTTTAATTATCTTGATAATGCATTGTGGTTAGGTTATTTTGGCCGTTATTTATTGTTTTTTCTTTGTATTTGTGTTTCTTTGTTTTGGGTTCGGTATGCATTGTATGATTCCAATGATTATTGTTATAGAAATTTTGTTTTGTTTACTGGATTGCTTATTTGTGGACTAAGATCCATTATTATTATTATTGTTATTGTTATTGTTATTGTTATTGTTATTGTTATTGTTATTGTTATTGTTTGTTGTTGTTATTGTTATTGTTATTGTTATTGTTATTGTTATTGTTATTATTATTATTTTGTCTGTTTTTGTTAGACATTAGGAGTTGTTTGTTTTGGTGGCTTTATCTTAATTTCGTGCTTATTTGGTAATCTTGGCTCAACTGTTTGATAAGAATCAAAATGTAAGTGCAAATATACAAAAGTTTGTAACTTCATGTTTTACCTTCTTTTTTCTAGCTTACTGCTTCAATTTTGCGTACCCAATGAAGAGGTGGTGCTAGTAATTAAAAAAAAGTCTAGCATTGATGCACTGATTATGGGTCGCGAGTCAGCGGGTTGTAGAGTCAAATACATAGTCGGGTCGTGGGTTTGAAACGGGTCAAGGTAGCTGCCAACAAACTGTCTTACTGATGCAAAAGTTTTGAAATTTTTAATAAGAAAAAAAGTATCCTTGAATGACACTGCTGATCGTGTTGAGCAGTACTCTCATTCTCATTTGGGTAACAGTATAATTGTGAAGGAGCTAGCATTTTAGTGCAAACATGGCAGCAAATGGGTTACAAGGGTGGTCAAGTTTTGCTGATGTTAGTATTTATTTTGCTGAATATGCCTGATATCCGGTGTGCTAATAGACTTGCTCTAAAAATGTTTAAAAGAACTTATAAAACCTTTTCAAATATCCATCCTTGCACATCATGGTGCTAAAATGTTATCAAAACTACAGTACGACACAACCATGTCCATCCCGCGTATCTTGATTTTTGTGCAGGTTTCTGCTATGTGTTGTTATGGTCAATCTACATCTGTCCCTCTCTCCTAATTTCAGATGTTCAAGCTAAGATGTTGAAACAACACCATTTTATTCATAATGAGGCGGAAAAAGTCCCACACATTTAATGTATGGTCTGATTTCTACAGGTGAACTCTTTACAAACAGCAAAGGATGAAGCTTGGAACTTTGAAGCTGATGTGTCCCCTAGATTTCAGCATTCTGGAGGTACCTCACGAAATAATATGGCAAATTTCGTCCTACAACTTAAGTATGTCTAAAAATAAATACGTTTTGTATCTTTAATTTTGATAAACTATATAGAATTTCCATGTTTGGAAACTGTCTGTTTATCTAGAGAAATCTCTTTACTCATTTTGTGAACTCAAGATTTCATATGCAAACTCGATTTTGACGTGTTAATGGTTTACAAGAAGAAAGAGCAAGAAATGGGTGTTGACTACTCTTATTAGATTTGTATGTTACCTTATTATTATATCAGTACCTCTTTGTTTGTTTGTGGATTTGTTTGTTTATCTATACCTGATATTAATGCCATCATCTCTAATATATTCAATCAGACACCAAGCGTAATGTTTGACGGTCACTAGCTTCCTGTTGGTGCTAAAGTTCAAGTTGTTTATAGTGAAGATGGTGAAAGGTCTATATTATTTTAACGTTTTATTATTGTTAGTGGGGTTTCTTATTTGATCACACAGTTCAAGTTTTTATCCTTCATATGCAGGTATGATGCAACAATTGAGGCTCTTACACCTAATGGGCATTTGGTTTGATTAGTTTTATGTTTGAACATTCATAGTTGAAGACATTATATTGTATATCATCTTCTTAGGCCTCACGAAGTTAAAAAGTTCAATTAATGTCATACGCTGCCCCCCCCCCCCCCCCCCCCCAATTTTATGTGTCGACCTTAGTTACCTGTACCGCAACGCGCACGTGTCGAAAATCTAGTTTAATTTATGGTAAAAGGTGTTTTAACGATTTAATTTATGGTGAAAGGCGGTTAACACTAAAGAGGTAAAATAAAATTACCTATGGTTCTCGTTTGAATTCAGCGCACATACATGTGCATGTCAGTTTATTTTTTATTGAACAAATAAACATATGAACAAATTAGTTTGATTATTTTATATACATAATCAACACATATATATTTAAATTATAAAAACAAAACAAAAAACGATATGAACTACTAATTAAAAAATTTGAACAATTTAGATGTGAATATTTAATGTTCTATAGCAAACCTCACCTTGTATAAAATTATTAGGGTAAATTACACTTTTTATTCTTTATGTTTTCACAGGATTGCAATAGTAGCCTTTAACTTCAATAATTACAATCACAATCCTTTATTTACATAACTCGTTACACTCTACGTCCTTTAGTACTAACCAGGTTAAAATTTTCAGTTAAGTTTATTCACTTAAGGGTATTTTGGTCAATTCAAAATTTTATTTAAATGTTTAAATAAAACCAAAAAAATTTGCATATACACATTCATCTTCCCCAATTTACTAACCCTAAAACCCTAACCACCACATCTTGCCACCACCACCTCATCCTGCCGTCACCAAAACCACATCCTACAGCCACCACTCCGGCCACACCCAATTTCACAAATCAAATCACACCAACATCACAACAGATCTTAACCCTAAAAAGCAAAAGTAACAAAAAAAACCGCTAACTCCTAAGCAGCTTGAGATGCACAAGAAGAGTAACAAAGTGACGATTGATGGCACCTTTCACCCCTAACCCTTCTCCCCCACCAAACCCAAATTCAACCCCTAACCCGTGCATGTTATGGATGGCACCTTTCATTTCCGGTGGCGGCTATTGCTCCGAAGCATGATCTTACATACTACCCTAATCCACAACAACAACCACAACAACAACCTTAGGTTGACAATTGCACAACATGGTGACTGTGAGAATGTATATTACTGGAATGGGTTACCAGTTGAGGTTAGAACATTAGCTTATGATCTTGTCTGTGACAACTCGAGTTTTCAAGATCTCTATTCGGCTTAACGTTGTACTTATTTGCAAAGTGTGTTTTATATTTATTTGAGGTGCAATATAAGTGTTATTTGTGATGTGTATATTAGGTGTGTATATGTTATTTATATCTTGCATTAATAAATTGCATTAATAATATGATTGTTTAATTAAAACATGGAACCCTGCCGAAAACCCTCACCCACGAAATCACCCCTAGCCGAAATACCCCCCCACTCGAAAACACCCCTTGTAGCGAAAACACTCTAGTGTTTTCGTCCACTAACTGATCGACGAAAACAAGAATGGGCTTTGGCCCAGTGACAGTCTGTTTAGTATTTCGACTCCCAACCTTTACGTGAACTGTTATGTGGCAAACCCTAGGCACCTCTCACACTCTCTCTCGATCTCCTTTGAAACCCGACGGCCGCTCTCCATCATTCGAAGCCAGATCCCTCTGGTTGATCACCTTTCGTTGGTTAGTGATTCCTGGTTTAGATTGACTGCAGTTTCAAATACATGTTCATGATGCTTTGAGTTTGTTATGCATATGATTAGTTACATAAGTTTATGTGAAACTCATGTTGATTGTGAGTGATAGGATTGACAGGATTGAATGCATAGTCTCAAAAAATTTGAACAATATTAATGTGATCAGGACCCGAAAGCATATTAACATGCAATTAGTATTCGATTCGTGATATATTATGCTAATCAACTAGATGATATATGTATGTATGTTTGATTGTTTAACTGAATGATGATTCTGATTACATGACACTTGGATGATGGTTCGGATCGTATTGATGATTGTGAAGTTTATGTGGTTGTGTTGGTTAATCCGATTGAACGGTTATTGTCAAAGTCATGGAAACTGCTAGTTATAATTTAAGGTGCATGCCAAAAATTAAGACTGTGTTGATTGTTAGAGTAATGAAAATGATCAGGTAATGATTGTTGAATTCGAGAAAACAACTGTATGATTGGTGGTTTTGGTGTAGCGGCTACCAGATGACGACTATGTTTATGATTAACAGTTACCGTATATGACGAAAACCCCTTGGCCGACGAAAACACTACCCCGACGAAATCATAATCGCGACGAAAACCAAAGGGGTTTTCGCCACTAGAGATTCGCCCAAAAAGGGTTTTCGCCATCCAAGTGATTTCGTCGAATACCCAGGTCCAGTAACTCTGTTAGTTCAGTAACTCTGTTAGTTCAGTAACTCTGTTAATTCAGTAACTAGGTTAGCTTATTAACTCTGTTAAAATATGTTAAGTCTGTTAAGCATGATAAATTGGTTAAGGAACTTGCATGTAACTTGGAACCTTGTATGGATTGACTAACTGTTTATGGGTACATGGAGTTAACTGCCAAACACACTTTGTGACATAGATTGTATGTGAAACTTTGCAAACATGTACTGATTGTGTATACGTGCATAACTATAGGACTTGATTGATTACTTGTGAGCACATAGTTTAGAATACCGAGCAAACCAAGGTGAGTTCACTATTTCTACAAGGCATGGGATTCCCAAGGGTTGGGAATGGGTTAATAAACTAAAACGGAATCTACATATCCTCCTTGGGTAGGATATGTACGGCCATCCTCCTTGGGTAGGATGCCACTATAAATCCTACGTATTCTCCTTGGTAGAACTACGTACGTTCGTCCTCCTTGGGTAGGACAACAACCTTAAACTTACTAGACAAAACTCTATCATGAAGTCCCTCCTCCTTATATCGACTTAATCGCCGAGGCCGATGGCGAGCGGGTCATTTGTTAATAGCGCTGTTAGGTTTAACAAACCTCACACCGTGTCGTTCGAACGGGCGTGTACTAATGGACTATGGCAAACTGTCAGTGATGATAGACACTGATGTAGGGCACAACTTATATTTCGTTAGTAGTCGATATGGTAACGGTCTAGTGATTCACATGGGAAGCCCCCACTAAATATCGTAAAAAGGTTTGGGAAACAGGTTAAACTAGTAATTCACATGGGAAGCCCCCACCATCTATGGATATGTTTGGGAAACAGGGTAAACCGGTAATTCACATGGGAAGCCCCCACCATCTTTGGATATGTTTGGGAAACAGGGTAAACTGGTTAATCATATTTTCACATGGGAAGCCCCCAACTAAAGACAAACTATGTTTTCGTAAGCAACCTAAAACGAACACCCAACTGTGAACTCGCTCAACTTTGTTGTTGATTCGTTGTTACATGCCTTGCAGGCCTTTAGGTGCATAGCATTGGAACTTGCTGTCTGGGAAGCTGGTGTGGTCATGGGTCGAGTTACATGAAAACGCAACACAAGACTAAGAGCTTTTACATGTGGTTTATAAACACTTAACGAGTTAAATATGCTTCCGCTGTAAACTGTGAAATATTGTAACCCTGTAACACTATTGTTAATGAATGAAAGTTTTATTTAAATGTACTCATGAGTTCAATGTGATTGGTGGCTAAGATCCTGGTCAGTCACTCCAAGCGGTGGTACTCCGCATGTGGATTTTTGGGGGTGTGACAGATTGGTATCAGAGCCATTGGTTATAGTGAACTTGGTTTTAACCGAACAGTTCTAAGAACGTGAATACCACCATGACACTCAGCTCCAGATTGCAAGGTTCGTCTCTCATATAGTCATTGTACTACATAATCAGTGAACACCTACATACAATATTGCATGTGATTGGACGTTTAGCACAACGATATGAATTCATGTACACTCGCACGTATTATGTGACAAATAGGGTGGTAATTCCCTAAACCTTCATGACCTACGCTTCGTGATACCCTTTGATTGCTACTCGAGTTTGGGGAACCATTTGACATGAGTTAAGAGGAGCTGAGATGAACATGCAAATCACAATATTATTGTGGGTGCACACATAATAATGATGTGGGGTGCATGTGAGTCCTAGTGAGGCTTAACAAGTGGAAAAGGGGTTCCGTCCCGTTATTTGATCAATATGAAACATAACAAACCTATAGGGGTCATAGCAGTAATTGTCCACTACTCAAACTCAACATGAACTTTTCAGTTATCTTTGGATCCCTTCAAAACTCGATGCTATCGGGTGTTACCTGGACACCCATCTGAACTCAGCGAACCGTGTATAATGTTAGTTGCTTATATGAATGTCAATGTGATGGATGTCGCAGTGTCGAATGATTGATCGACATCTTTCTCGCCTTTCTTCGCTTGCTGAAACTTAACGTATTGACGCCTCAGATTCTGAAGTGCGACCACTTCTGCAAAACTCCCGCAATGTACTGTGTATTGCCCAAACCACTTGCAACATCGATGGACAGGAGAATGAGCGTAGCACTTTACCGACCTCAGTACTTTGACGACCCTGATTACCGGTGACGAACACCATCGAATTGGCTTCAATCGAATCCTTAACCCTTGTTAGCGACCCATGGGAATCAACTCTTACGAATCAATCGAGGCATAAGTGATGATAATTTACTTTAGTGGAGTATGCGTAACTGCCAGCACCATGAGTAGCGCTTTAGGACGTGGCTCAGAACGTGAAAAGATGGATGATGATGGTGAAGAGCCGTAGGGCTTCGTTTCGAGCAACGACATTGGGAGCAGCAGTCACAGGGACGACAAGGTATTCGTAACCTTAACCTACATTAAGGAAATAAAGGTACCCACAACACGGATTGGTCGTGGTCAAGATAAGAGGACAACGACCAAAGGAATGATGACAGTATTTGAAATCCTAGTAATGAAGACGGAAACACCAGAAATGATGCTCTGGGAAGGACATTTAGAATTGGCGTGGGCGACGTCAGGACCTTAACGACATGGTAGCTAGTTTGAGTAGCAATCCGCTTCGTCTCCGTTCTGTTTGACCCTGATGCTCCCGAGAGTTTGAATCTGTTGTGGAATTGGCTGATGGCTAGACAATGGAAACCTCATATGATCGTTGGGATGCAAGCACGACCTTGTGGGACAAGTGTTCGACATCGACCTTTCTTCTGTTATTCTTGATAGATGTACCCCGTGAGGAGACAATTCTACGTATCCTTCTCCTTAGGATTGTTATCTGTTCCAACGCGTCAGGGTGGCGCAATGGTTAGTGGTATGTCAGTAATGAAAGCCAGGAGTGTCTATGAAGGGATTATCCTGCTATGTGGCAACTGTTATAGACGTGAGGATTGAGGATCCACCAGCTGCTCGTGATTATCCTCCATGTGCTGCCCGAGGAACTTCCATGATCATCTGTACAACTGTTAGGTAGGAACTTAGTTTAACCCCACATCGGAGGCAGTTCTAACTACTCGTACCCCTTACCATTTTGCACCAGGATGGTTGCAGGAGCTGTTTAACCAACTACAGGGACTGGCGGATAGGAGTTTTCGCTTTGAGGAAGCCCTCGCTATACCCAAGAAGAGAAGCCTTTTCGTATGTGTACTGATTATCAAGAACTCAACAAGGTGACAGCCAAGAACCGTTTGCCTCGACCACGTATTAACAACCCGTCGACCAGTTGCGAGGAACAAGCTTCCATTCGAGGATTGGCTAGTGAACGAACTATCGTCAGATGGTAGTCCAAGGAGAGAATGCTCTTAGAACAGCATGTCGAATGTAATGCAGCCATTTCAATGTTATGCACCATGATCATCAAGTTGACCAACACACCAACATCTTCAGGGATCACATGAATCGACCGCATTTGTTGACACCATTCTGAGTCCTGACCAGGAGAATGGAACGCCATGGATGGCATTTGTATCTTAGAACTCCTAAGAGAGGGGCCACTCCGCTCAAAGTCTTGTTAAATGTAATTTTCGGGGTTCAAGAGGTACCTTTTGGGTATATAATCAGCAAAGTGGAAATGCGCGTGGATCTTGCTAGGATCCATCTTGTTAGAAACTAATTGACGCCAAAGATTCCTTTGGGGGTACAACAATTTCTTGGTTACGGTGGATGCTATTGTAGATTCATCACAGGATTTTCACAGATCGTGCAGCTTTAAATCTCTTTAGAACCGCAGGGTGCTGTGCTCGTGGAAGACAAAATAGAAGGACGTCCCTTCAGCTTTCAAATCCCAACTCTGCAACGCGCTGCGCATTGTCTTTACCTAAGGGTACGGGTGATATAGTGGTATACCATGATGGTCCGAATCAGAGTCCCAGTTACACACCAACGCAACACGAGAGAATGATGACTTACGTGATGAAGCTACAAAGAGGAATTGCACGACACACAACTGGCGGTGGAAACCGTGTCCTTGGGATTTTAGATGGAGGCATTATTTGGACGGTACCAGATGCGTTATTTAGACCGATCACAAGGGCCTCCGAAGTACCGACGTTCGAAAAAGCTAAAGCATACAACGTCACCGCTGGATGGAACTTCTAGATGAATACGACTGCAAAACCTGAACGTACATGAGCCCTGCAGCTCGCTATCGACTCCAGCTTACCAGGATCAGACTCGCTCTGTTCAAACTGGAGAACTGAAGGAGGAGGAATCTTCAAGTTGAACCCATGCGGGGCATGGAGAAGCCGTCTTTGATAAGTGGAACGGTACTCGTTACTTCATAAAAGAATGCAGGTCACATTACACGGCAACTACAGGGAAACTCGCGTTGAGCAAGCACACCAGTTCGACATTCTAGCTGTCTGGGTTTGGTAAGAGGCATTAGGATTTATAAACCTTGTACTAGTAATCGGGCATGAAGGCTCATTTAGTTAAGTATGTGAATGATGGATCGACTTGTGGAAAGTCAAGATGTAGCATCAGCAACCAGCAACACTCGCATGGAAATAAAAACAGACTGCCATGGATTTGGTCGATAGTCTACTTACAGCTCGAAACGGAAACGATACCACCTGGATGCTCCTTGATTGTCTTGGGTAACCAGCACACTTTCTAGCCAGCTAAGAAACGGATAAGTTCCATACACTTGCAGTCATTTACCTGAAGGAAGCGGTTGCTAGGCACGGGGTACCAACCTTCATTACCTCTAATCGCAACCCACGATTTGCATCTGATTTGTGGCAAGCGGTGCACAATTTGATATTCTTTTCTTATATATTAAATGAACGAGAAACAGGGGAGAGAGAGAGAGAGAGAGGGAGAATACAGAGGAGATGATGATTGTTTAGGTTTATAATTTTATATAAGTTTTTAAAATTTGATATTCTTTTCTTATATATTAAATGATTGTTTTTCAAACTTACATGTATTTCAGGTAATTAGTGGAATGCTTTGCGGTCCTTTGCCTCAAGAAGTCATGTGTCTACACTCCATGCCACTTTTGTAGGATTTATCATCATGTCCCACCTCTTTGCGGTGACATGAGGAATAAATCCTTGATCATTTAGAATTTGAAATGTGATGTAAACTTTTAAACTTGTTATCTTTTGGAAGTGATGTAAACACTTAATTTATATTTTGAAACTTGAAACTATGAATGGCATTTGGAGTTTATTTTAATCATATAGTATGTTTGCTTATTCGTATGCAATGAGAATCAATCACGATCATACCTCACGCTTCCGCCTCTGAGAGGGTGTGACAACGAAAATCAAAAGTGAAAAAGTGCTAGGATTAAAAATGAAAAGTGAAAACTAAAGGGGTTGAAAAGTAAATGATGAAAATTAAAAAGGTTGATAAATGAAAACAAAAGAGGTTGATGTGTATAAAAATGAAACTTGAGGGGTCAAAATATGTAGATAAATTGAATAGTAAAAAGCTCTCAAAATGTATTTTGCTAAATTAAGGATGGATAATTACACACTTTCTTGTCTTGAACAAAATTAAAGATAAAACTAACCTTAATTTGAAGTTTCTAGTAGGTGGTGACGACGGGGGCGTGGTAGTGACCGGAGAAGTGATGGTGGTGGTCTAATTTCTCTAGCATACTCACATACATACACAAAAATTAAAGAGGATAACATATATATAACAAATTATAGAATAAATTTAACAGAAACTAACCGATTTGCTCGATTTTGGGGTGCACTCGTCGTTAGAGGAGAAGAGATTTGGGGGAAAAGTAAGAAAAGGAGAGAAGAAGCATGCTTATCTACCTGCAGCACTTTTATGGTCTTAGCGGCGTTAATATGTCGCCGCTATTGGTTATAACGTCCCACTATTGCTAAAAATAAATCTCAGCCGTTGGATCAGGATAAAGAAATGAGCGGTTGGGGTTTGTTGTGGGACATGGCGTTCCACATCGACCAATGGCGTGACGACATATGGCTTGTCGCCGACATTGGTGAGTATTTCTTTTAGTGTACACATATGTACATATCCAAAAAATAACTCTTAAAAACGTTCAATTAGAACTAAAAAATGTTTCGGTTTAGAGAAAATGAGAAAATGTGTGTTCAATCCAAAATGGTACTCACGGTTCTCAAATATATATTTTAAACATAAAATTGATTATTTCATCAACTTTTGAACAAAAATGTGATTTTTTAAATCTTTTTTAGTTGCAAAATCTATGTCATTATTTGTATTTTCCACATCATTAATGATTAAAAAATTCAACAAAACTTGACACATTACATTAGTAACCTAATAATAACATAATATTGGAACCAAAATAAAACATCAGTGACTTTATAAAGACAAAAAAAAAAAAATAAAAATAAAATAATAAGGTTTCAATTTCTTAACTAGATGGTTACATTTCTTAAAATTACCTTTTTAGAATAAATGAAAACGGTTTGTTTTTTTATCAATCCTAATAAAAAACTATTGAATTCTAAATACAATAATCTTGCAATTTTAAACAATTGTGAGTACACCTTTAATGATTATCTAATTGTTCAATACGTGAATCATTTTGTGTTTATGGTTGTTGTATCCTTTGTTTTGAGAGTTTTTCAAACAAAAATGGATTTTTCTTTTCTAACTTTAAAGTTTCAATCTTTGGCATTTTAAGTCTAAAGTTTCAATATTTGATAATTTTACCCCTTTGATAAATTTGATTTTTCACTTCTAATTTAGAAGTTTTTATCTTTTGCAATTTAACCCCTTTGATTTTTTTTTTTACTTTTAACCCAAATCTTTTCATCTTTTGCAATTTAACTCCAACACTTTTTTTTTTATTTTCAACTTTGGTCTCTTATACTTTTCATCTTTCGCAAGCTTTCCGTTTAACACTTCATTCTAAATTTTCCGAGTTAACACGCCGCATCATGCATATGGGGTTCAACGCTTTTTCATCTTATTTTTTTTTCCTATTTGACAGGCCCGTCACAACACGTCTATTTTTCTCCGTTTGATAGGTTTGTTGCAACGCACGGATCAGAGATCGATTTAGTTATTCTTTTCTATGTTTTACACATAGGCTCGCGGCCGTGTAAGAAACATTTACCTCTCATCTAATATAATATATAACTATCGAGTCCCAGCCGCATTGCGGCGGATGCTAACTCTACTTATTCATCAAAAATAAACATTCAAATATGCACTGTTATAATACCGTCCACCTAAACTTTTATTTCACTTCAAGGGATACATACCAAATAGACACAACAAATCACATATTATAATCAATGGTGAGAAACTAAAGCTAAATTGCATAGGCTTGGATATCTGAATCTTGTTCCAATTGCTTTATACCTTTTTCGTCTCAATGAACCCATGCCTCGACACCATCACCCTCATTATCATCCATCAAGATCACGAAATTTTGGGTTGGAAGCTTTCCGGGACTTGCCCAAACCGGTTTACCACAACCAAAATCAGCTTGGTAATATGAAAATTTGCACCAAGAACTGAAGATATATAAGCCCATGTTCACAACATTATCAGGAGACGTGTTCCAATTCGTTTCAAGATACGGATCAATTACAACTTCATATTCTTCATTGCCTTGTGTAAGCATTTTAGTACAATCTTGAACTGTTTTACTAACCGAGTCACGCAAAATCATGAAAAAGTCCCGATAAGTGATGTTTTCCCCTTCACCGGGCCTGAGTCGTGAAGGCGCTATCGCAAAAAAATTCCCACACGAATTCGTGTGCAGTTCGGGGAGTACTTTATCTCTCAACGCAACTGCTTGGATGAGAAAAGAAGCCTTGGATTCGACGTTGTTCGCTTGTTCCATGTGAACAAAGGCCTGTTGATTCAGGCCCCACTATACACACACAATCACACTCAAACTCACGATATATGTGAAGATGTATAATGTGCAGAGAATGAAAAACTTGCTGTGATATATTTGATATTCAAGAAAGGGTACATAACAAAAAACTAATACACCTATTTATAATAAAACAGAACTAATAAAAACACATGCCAAATTAAACCAAACAACCCACGTAAAGCTAAGCTGCTTCTCCGATTTACTTGGTCAAACAATTTACAATTTACTGTTAGAAATAACCCGTTGATGTGGCCTTAGGGATCATTTGGTAACACTACCAATATGACATAACTAGTCCCCGACAATTACTTGATGGTAGTAATTGTAATTATTGATTAGTATTAAGGGGCAATTATGATTTCCCTTTAGGTACCATTAATAGAGAAAACATAGAGTTTTATAACGGATCACCATTCATGACCATTATTCATTGAACTTTATATATTGATAACAAGTGGTGATCAAAACTCTAGAGTAGAACACCAAGACTAAAATACTAAAAAATTCTCTCTAAGGTGATCCATCAACCTAAGGTATCATAACGGGAATCATGGCCTTATCTTCGTCTTCAAAGATGACCACTCCCACAAGTAAGTGTCTCTAACTTGGTATCTATATTTACGTTATGATTGAATAAACATGATTAGGTTCTATATTTTGACCCATGTTTATAGATATAATCAACATGTGGTATCAGAGCAGTGTTGATTATGTCAATTCAATCAAGAAATTTGATGTTGATGATTTGTTCTTGATGATCGTTTTAAGTTCCTTAATCGTAACAAAAAAAGGAATAAAGTTACCCCTGCCATAAACATATGTTTCCTAATTATCAATTCATATTGTTTTCTGGTTTTAGTAATATAATATATGATGATGGAATCTTACATTATCTGAAGTAATTTTTGATCGTCCATTATATAAATCAATTTAATAATATCATAGGTAAAATTAGATGGAGCATTTTAGTTTCCTGAATTCATTATGTGGATTCATGAATGTTTTATTTGAGTTATTTTACAACTAATTCCATTGATTTGACATGAGAGTTTTATGTAATATTGGATTAATGAAAGTAATGCAATTTAAAATCTTTTGCAATGAGGATGAACTTATAATTAATATTTTTTCAATGCATTTAATTATGTATTCATGCATTCTTGAATTAATCGGTTACAAAGTCCTCATGAATTAATGTTTGAATTTAATGATTACAATTAATGAATTGATTATAGAAATTCTAGACTATAATCCATGAACTGAATAGTTGATTTTGTGCCTAAATGTTTGTACACTTAAAGCCCTTTATATGCAACTTTTATGTGAGATTGTTATTTTGCGAATGGCCCAACTTTAATTTATACCATTTTATGTGATTATGTGTATTGTTCGATAATGAAACCAACAACGAATTGTTTGATGATGCACATAATAAATTATAAGCCTAATTTACATAAATATTTCATTTCTGGCCCAAAGGTGTTATGTTATATTTATGTGCTTTACTTTATTATTTATGTGTGTTCATGATACATGAATTTTGGTCAAAGCCAAAGCGAAGCTAGAGTTCATGTAGAACATTGAGACAGTCTATATTTATGTGTGTTCATAATATGTGAATTATGGTCAAAGCCAAAGCGAAGCCAGAGTTCATGTAGAACACTAAAGATGGTCTATTATTTATATCGTTCATAATGCTGAATTTTGGTCAAAGCCAAAGCGAAACCAAAATTTAGGTAGAACATTAAGCCGAGGTTTATTATTTTTTTATCGTTCATAATGCGTGAATTTTGGTCAAAGCCAAAGCGAAGCCAAAATTCAGGCAAAACATTAAGTTGGTTTTATTTATTTATGTTCATAATACATGAAATTTGGTCAAAGCCAAAGCAAAGCCAAATTTCATGTAGAACAATAAGTCAGTTTATTATGTATGTTCATAATGTATAAATTTTGGTCAAAGCGAAGCCAGATTTATTATAGAACATCAAGACAATTTGTTATTTATGTACATTCTCTGAATTTTGGTCAAAGCCAAAGCGAAGCCAAAATTCAGGTAGAATCTTAAATTAGTCTGTTATTTTGGTGTTATAGTAGACTATATCTTCAATATAATAATTTGTGTATGCCTTACTTGATTACCTCATAATGTAAATCACTCCAAGCTTCTTCTTAGGTTTGTATCTCATCTATTTCATCCACTCTAATTTCAAAACCTAAAATGTTTTGCTTTCTAAAGAGTTTCTACAAAATTTGCTCTTGTTGAATTGTTGATTATTTCTTAAGATATGATAATCCTACTGCTCTTTTCTGATAAAAAGTATTATAGAAGAAAACTAGAGCATGACTAGTGGGATAAGTCAACCATTATATCTCTTATGATAATCAAGAACTCATTTCATTATTGCTATCATGGGAGGTATTCTAGATTCTAAATTTCATAAGACTAATTTGTGTTTTTTTTTGGAAGAATCAAAATAACTCCTAAGTCGCATGCATTACTCTAGATTCTTACTATAAAGTTTGTGGCATATGTGAATACATCATAATGTACAATACCATGACCCATAATTTAAAGGTTTACACATGGAAATCATTACACTTTTCCGGTGCATTACATATAACTTTTCCATTAATACCATAAGTTTTCTTAAGAATCAACTATAACACTCAAGAGTACCAAAGGAAAGTGAGTGTGTTGATTAGCAGCATATGTACAGGAAAAGGAATGCATGAAACTAGAAAATTAGATGATGTTCATCTCACCGCCACTAAACCTGAAAGGAGGATACTTTTAAGATTCAGAGATAGTGTACAACTACTAGTCCCAGCTATAAGTTTCTTCAAAGGAAAGTCTCACAGCAGGTTTATGCCATTAAACTAGGCATGAGCATCGAGACTATCCATAATTCAATGAAACAGTTGGCTAAGATAAGTAGTAAGATATTTATGATATTTAAGTCTGCTAATGGTAATATTCTAACCAACATATGACCGGTTGATTCTAGTTCTATGTGTTTCCTTACCAGAAATCAACAAATAATTAATATGAGAGTTAGTGGCAAAATTTTATGTTAAGACTATAAGAACCATAATAAACTGTTTTATAATTGGGCTTAATGATACCTTATATATTCTGTAGATAATTCAGAATTTAGTATCAATATAAAAGCTGCATTATGACAGTTGTGAGGTTTGCCTGTTAAAACAAAGTCACTTTTACCTTAAACTCTCATATTATTTGTTATCTCAATCTGGATAGAAACCTTATAAGATAGAACTTGATGATGCTACATTTTTCACAACCTTTGTTATCATGAAAATGAAAATTTAACAAAAGAAGAATGAGACTTACAAATTCCATCCATTAAGACCAAATTTCATGAGAAATCATGACTAGGTTAATGAAGGATGAAATATTATCAAATCTCATTCTTAGTGATTTATGAGCATGTGTTATAAGCCTTAATATTTAAATGGCTAAGGGAATAAATTAAGTTCCATTAGAAGTTATATTTCATTGGAACTTATCCCAAAATGGAATATTCAGACGTAATTCATTTATCATAATATTTACTTGTATTGTCTTATATGAATTAAGGTATTAAAGAAATTAATTCATATATACTATGATTCCTTCTAAATATGTCCCCAAAATTTTTATAACATATGGACATTAAGGAAATCAAGTCTAACATATATGACATGTTCCCATAGCACATACATCATTGAAACTTATCTTGTAGCATTCCTACAGATCTAAAAGGTTAGTGGGAGTATTAAGTGTCTTAATCTTAATTTGCGAGAGTTGCAAGAGGTGGGGGAGTGAAAACTTGTTATTACCTCAATTTGCACCTCTTGTACAAGACATTGCTCCTTCACAACTTTTCTCTTTAAGAATATACTGCTACTCTAACAAAAGTTTCATTGTTGCTTAAACGTGGGCACACTCAGATTTCTTGCCAAAATTGTAATCCTCAAACAGAGAAACTACAATGAGTAACTTCTTTAATTTGTTTCTCTATTAGAATTTATTGGTCTTCTAATGTTGACCATAAGCATGCTAAATTATTAAAGATTTCTAAGTCAGTGGGAGCAGTAAAAGTCCTTATCAGGATTAGTCAGAAGTGCAAGAGGCGGGGGGAAGAGACCTATTAAATTTTACTCCGATTACACCTCTTGCGCACACTTAGAATTATGAAAGTGAGAGCAACTTAGGCAAGAGTTAATCCATAAAACTGAAACTCTTAATAAACCTAATAATCAACGTATAGTCCGGAACTTGATCATAAGTTAAACATACCATAAATAACCTAAACATGGCTTCGAAATGAGCTTTGATAGGTTCGGTGTGCGAAAACATGCTTACATGATCTTACAGGGACTAAAAATGTCAAAAATGGCGTAAGTATGCATTTTCGCGCATATCTTACGTTCTGGCCACATCTGGACATCCAAAATTTTTGTACACACTAAAATATTTTTATTTTTGTGAATCGGACGCGAAAACGCCATTCGTCGCGCATTTTGGATCGTACACACGTCCGTTTGAGTTTCGTCGTAATTTAACGAACAACGCGACCGTACGACCAAACGAGCCGACATCCGAGAATGTTCCAAGCATATTTTGAGTCCTCTAAGCTATATTGACCTTGTAGAGCCTTGAAAATGGCTTAACGGGGGTCAAAAAGGCCTGAAATGGACTCGAATGCATGCAGGGACCTAAACTGCCATTTTTCAAACTGTTGCTGATCTGGGGAGCCCAGGCGGGCTGCGTAAGCCCTCTCCCTTATCTAGCGCGGGCCGCGTCAGCATGCCCAGTTCCAGAAAGTTGAAATTCAGCAATCTGTTGCAACTTCAGGGGCTGTTTGTGCAATTTCTAGGAATGTTGAGCAAGTTTAAGTGTTCACCAAAGCTTCTAATCAGCTTGTAACAAATGGATGGCCAGATTTCATTGCTTAATGGCTAAACAAACCACTTGTGATGATCTTGTTACTTCACAACAACTATAAATAGCCATCCAATTCACTTCATTCCTTGCTCATTCCTTCTTTCTCTCCTTCTCATCTGCTTTGGATCTCTCCTAAGCTGATTTGGGACTTTGTCTTCTTGTTGAAAAGATAGCAAGGACCCTTAGTGAACATTCTTTCATTCTTTTTATTGGCTTTTTCCTTATGTAGTGCAGAAAGTCAAACATTTGGCCAACAGTTTGACTTTAGGTTTTGACCATCAATTGGTCAAGTCAAAGCTCAATTGAACTTTGAAACGTGATTGTAATCACGATAGTTATAATCCTTCATGATTATAGCTGCTGATTACCACGTTAGCTAGTTGTAGTGTCGAGTCAAAGTTTCGGTCAAAATGCGTTTTAGCACGCATTTTGCCTCGGAACTACTTTAGGGTATCAAAACACTTTGTTTTGATACCAAATCAGTAGGTTAGACATGTTTTGACATGTCTAACTCGACACTATTAGTTTGTGCTTGTTTAGGGTCGTAAGTTAAGCGGTCTAAACAACCGCTTACACTTCCGAACCCGACCCGTTTGGTCGATCTTTGGGATCCGACCAAGCTTAGTTAGTAATCATAGATGCATAGGGAATAACCACTGAGGTTATACCTTATGATCACATAGGATTGGTTGGTCATATGCTTGTTAGCTTGTATGCCCATAGGAAATGACCAAAATGCCCTTTTGAAGCTAAAATCCGTATTTTGCCTACGTGAACATATTTTTGACATGTAATCTGATTTAGTAACATGTTTAGGGATAATTGGGCATGTAAGACTTGACATAGCACATAGATAACCATCCGAACATAGTTTTACGCTAACGACGCCTTATAGTAGCTTATGTTACCATAATGTGTCAAAACGGGTCAAAAGCACTTAGGTAGGCCTTCCAATCAGAATGTAGGGCCTATTAAATCATACCATATGAGTTCAATTACTCATTTGATTTATAGAACCTCATTCTATCCTATCTCCCGATTTAGGAGCCGATTTATTAACATAGTTACCTATACTAGGTGCCGGTTGATTCCGTGATACTTGGAGCTTAAATTGGTCTTATTCTCAAGACTAATTAGCAATCCCAAGTGAGTACATAGTTTCCCTCTTTTACCGTTTTCAAATACTTTGGGGTGATACACATGTACATCCATGTTACTTTCGTGCATTTCATGCTTTTATGACATAAACATGCTAGTTTCATCTAGTACATATTTAGTACATGCTTTCACTATGTTTTGCTATGTATGTTAAGCATGCTAGCACATTGATTTACTACATGTTTGTTGCATATGTTTACTTAGAATATGTAACACATTGTTTTACATGACATTTCTGCTATGTATGTTTACTGAGCATGCTAGCACATTGTTTTACATGAACATTTCTACTAGGCATGTTTACTTAGCATTCCTAGTACATGGTTTTCACATGCTACATTGGTTATGACATTTGGTGTGTTTAATCGGGACAATAATACATTCATTAACATTGATCACGCCGCTCGGACTTATGTAATGGTACCATAGGAATTGACAACACCCGTTTCTGACTTCCTAGGTTTGTTTGGAAGTTGGGGATGACAGAATCCGACAACATAATTTAGATAAACCTTTAATTCGTTTAAGGGTTTGTCGCCACAGTCGCAAGGCTTGAATGTATGCGATTAACATTACTGCATAAATGTTTGTAATCATACATCATTGTTTTTCTGTAAAACATAACATTTGATTTAAACTTAGGTTTATTCAAAAACATTGTTTTGTACATTTTTACTATGGGGTTGAGTAACTTCTAGTTATTCACCATACATGACACAGTTTATACATTGACATCATCACATAGTTTAAGTAGATGATTTCCTACTTGCTATGCATTTCATTTGGTTATACATGAAACATTTCACACATGACATTGTATATGGTTTACACATACACATTTTTGACATTAAACAAGACATTTTGGTTGGTTATTGATAAGTGACTTATGTAACGGGGCTATGTGTTATATGATAAAAGCATGGTGGATACGCTGCTGGTACTTCCTATATATAAGTGCTTTTATTGTATTATACATTGTTGCGTTATATAAATCACTTGGGCAAGACATGAAACATTTTATACAAAAACAAGACATTGTTTTACAAAGTACACATTTTATCCAAATTCATTTTCACTTGGTTATTCATTTAACCATGCATTATCATTTCATCATCATTTGATTTTCATTGATTTTCACATGGTTTTACAAAGAAAAACAGTTTACAAGGTTCATGACTACATTTTATTAAACACTTCTTTCAAATACAAGTCATGAATCTGCATAAACAAAACCTATGTATCTCACAGGCATTTTTATGCTGACGTACCTATTTTTACATGTGTTTCAGGTGCTAATGCATGATGATGCTTGTGCTTCACTTAGGCGGACTCGGGCCTTAGTGACTTAAAAGACAGTTATTATGTTAGTTTAGTTTGAACTCATAGACAATGTAACTTTAAATTTTAATAATACATAACGTTAATTGCCATGGTTGTTGAAACAATAATTCTGTCGCCACTCACCTCCCCGGCATTTCCGCCGCGGTTTGTTGTTTTACGCGGCCGGGGTGTGACAGAAGAGTTGGTATCAGAGCCAATGGTTATAGGGAACTAGGTTATTAGTAATGCTTTGACCTAGACTATAACTTTCTAGGACCCTAACACAAGTTTACTTGTGTTTAGATTTTAAAACAATACCCGTCACCTATCCTTAGGTGACAACCACAACAAGAACACAATAACAAAACCACTTTGAAAATTTATCATCTATCCTTGGATGATTGATTATATGGTTTTGAACCCTTCCAGTTTGATTCATTTTCCGGCCTTGTGCCTTCCAATTTTTCTAAATCTCGTCAAAGTTTTGGGTCTAAATAATGTGAACACGTGCAAACTGGAAGAGTGAATGCCTGTACCCTGAGTTTTCTGTCTAAGGCTAGAGTGTTCATACAAATCCGCAGTATCGGACCAGTCACTCTTACCTGGGAACTCTTGGGGTGAGTGTTCACTTATAGGCGAGCATGTCTTCGGTGATACATTATTATGACTCATTTACTTTGATTTGTCACCGTGTGTTGTTTGTTTGCTTTGTGGTAACAAACAAACGACCACCATCCTTGCTTTCTGTCAATTTTTATTGATATCTCATTTTCATCACATCATCTCACTCGTTTTCTCTCATGTTTCCTCTTTTAGAATGCCTCCTCGACGTAACGTTCCTCAGCCTGATGCCGAACTGGCAGCTATTATAGCACAGCAGATGGCTGCTATGCTACCTGGTCTCATAACTCAAATAAACCAAGCCACCAATAACAATGTTAATGCACCTGCTCCGTGCAACTTTAAACAGTTTAACTCGGCTAAACCGCACAAGTTTAGTGGTACTGAAGGAGCAACAGGGCTCCTACAGTGGTTTGAGAGTCTTGAGAGCACATTTCGCCATGTTCAGTGTCCGAACAACCGTAAGGTCGAGTTTGCTTCGAGTGTATTTCAAAAGAGGACACTTACCTGGTAGAATGGGGTAATGAGAGACCAAGGTGCTGATGTTGCTTTGGGTCAGACTTAGGAGGAACTCAGGGCTCTCATGATGAGAGAATTCTGTCCTCGACACGAGCAGAGGGCACTCGAAGATGAGTTCAATGATCTGAAGCAAGTCAGTGATGAACATCGGGCTTACACTAACAGATATGAGGAGTTAAGCTTGCTCTGTCCGACTATGGTCACGCCTTTGGATAAGGCTATTGAGAGGTACATAGACGGGTTGCCAGATCCTGTTCAGGATATTGTAACTGGCACTCACCCTACTACCATCCGACAGGCCATCGAGCTAGCTGCTACCCTTACTGAATCCCAAATCAAGAAGGGTAAACTCCACAGGAAAGGTGACAAGAAGCAGAAACAGTCTGATGGCGCCAAGGATAACAAGGGCAAGAAGGCTGCTGAGTCTTCCAAGAAATCGAGGAAGAGTAAGGCTTCCAAGAATTTTGCTGTTACCGCTCAGACTAACCAGGCTGCTCCTAACCACGCAGCACAGAATCAGGCTGCACAACCGGCTGCCAAAAGGCAGTATGCTGGTAATGCGCCTCTGTGCAACAGATGTAACAGCCACCACCAGCCACAGATGCAATGCCGTATCTGCACGAATTGTGGCAAGTCTGGTCATCTTGCGAACACTTGCCGTTTTGCTCCTAATCAGAATCAGGCAGCTCAAAACCCAGCAGTACAAAACCCTGCCCAGAATCCTGCACGACCTCACTTTCCGCCTGGTTCATGTTTCAACTGTGGGGATCTGACCCACTACAGGAACAATTGCCCGAGGTTGGCAAACGTAAATCAGGCACCGGCTCATGGTAGAGCCTTTAACTTGAATGCAAATGAGGCGCGTGCAGATAACGAAGTGGTGAACGGTACGTTCCTTGTTAACAACCATCCTGCTTCTGTTCTATTTGATTCGGGTGCCGATAAGAGTTTTGTGTCCTTAGCATTTGAGCCTTTGCTTTCGATGACTAGAACAAAACTAGGAAAGCCCTTGACAGTAGAAGTAGCTAGTGGGGTACCTGTTGTACTCGACTTTGTTCTTCGAAATTGCCAGTTGAATCTCAATAACCATCTTTTCCCTATCGACCTCACACCGATGCAACTCGGGAGCTTCAACGTCATAGTAGGAATGGATTGGTTATCCAAGTACCATGCTGAGGTGGTATGTTTTGAGAAGTTGGTTCGTATACCGCTTTCGACTGGTGAGATCTTAGAAATTCATGGGGAGAAACCTGCTAGTAGCCTTAAACTCATGTCTTGTACCCAAGCCCGCAAATATCTACGCAAGAAGTATGTTGCTTTCTTAGCACATGTCGTAGAGGATAAAGGCAAGGGTAAGACAATCCAAGATATCCCTGTTGTTCGGGATTATCCAGAGGTATTTCCTGAGGAATTACCTGGTTTACCCCCTGTGCGCCAAGTTGAGTTCCGTATTGATCTTGTGCCTGGCGCAAATCCCATTGCTAAATCACCTTATCGTCTTGCACCGTCTGAGATGCAAGAATTGTCTAAGCAGCTTCAGGAGCTATCTGACAAAGGATTCATCCGTCCAAGCTTTTCACCTTGGGGTGCTCCTGTCCTATTTGTGAAAAAGAAAGATGGATCCTTTAGGATGTGTATCGATTATCGTGAGCTGAACAAGCTTACCATCAAGAATCGATATCCCCTACCTCGCATTGATGATCTCTTTGATCAGCTACAGGGTGCTACTTGCTTTTCAAAGATTGATCTTCGTTCTGGGTATCATCAACTTCGAGTTCTCGAAGAAGATATTCCCAAGATAGCTTTTCGTACGCGTTACGGTCATTATGAGTTTACTGTTATGCCTTTCGGTTTAACAAATGCTCCTGCTGTTTTCATGGACTTGATGAATAGGGTTTGCAAGCCTTACTTGGACAAGTTCATCATCGTCTTTATTGATGATATTTTAATCTATTCTAAGACTCGAGCTGATCATGAGCAACATCTTCGTCTTACAATGGAGCTTCTAAAGAAAGAACAGCTTTTCGCCAAATTCTCCAAGTGCGAATTCTGGCTTAAGGAAGTTCAATTTTTGGGGCACATAGTCAACGAACAAGGTATACATGTAGATCCCGCCAAAATCAGTGCGATTAAGGATTGGGATACTCCTACTACTCCTACCGAGGTTCGTTCATTTCTTGGTCTAGCGGGTTATTACCGCCGTTTCATTGAAAACTTCTCCAAGATTGCGGTTCCTCTCACTGCTTTAACTCAGAAAAGCAAACCTTTTGAGTGGGGATCCAAACAGGAAGAAGCTTTCCAGACCTTGAAATAGAAGCTTTGTGATGCACCTATTCTATCTTTGCCCGAGGGTAACGATGACTTTGTCGTGTACTGTGATGCATCCAACTTAGGCCTTGGCTGCGTTCTTATGCAAAGAAACAAAGTTATAGCCTATGCATCAAGACAGCTGAAGGTACACGAGAAGAACTACACCACTCATGATCTTGAGTTAGGTGCAGTAGTCTTTGCTCTCAAAATCTAGAGACACTACCTTTACGGTACAAAGTGTGTAGTGTTTACTGACCACAAAAGTATCCAGCATCTTTTCAATCAGAAAGAACTAAACATGAGGCAACGACGTTGGGTTGAACTCCTAAACGACTACGATTGCGAAATTCGCTACCATCCTGGTAAGGCGAATTTCGTGGCTGATGCATTGAGTCGTAAGGAACGTGTCAAGCTTCACTGTGTTCAGGTTCGATATGACATTCAATCTCGCATAATTCAGGCTCAACATACTTGTATTACACAAGACTTGATGGGTAAAGAGTTACCGTGTCATACTAATCCTGAGCTTGAACTGAGAGACTTTGGGATATTCTATTACATGGGCCGTTTGTGGGTCCCATGTATAGACAATCTTCGCACCTTTCTTATGGATGAAGCTCACAAGTCTCGTTATTCTATTCATCCTGGTGCAGACAAAATGTATAAGGATCTTCGAAGCCAGTACTGGTGGCCGGGTATGAAGAAAGACATTGCCTTATATGTTTCAAAATGCCTTACTAGTCTCAAGGTTAAGGTAGAACATCAACATCCCTCTGGATTATTGGAGCAACCAGAGATTCCGGTTTGGAAATGGGAAAATTTCTATGGATCTCATTACCAAGTTACCACGCACTAAGAAAGGTCATGACGCCATTTGGGTTGTTGTTGATCGTCTTACAAAGTCAGCACATTTCTTGCCGATCCGTCAGGATCTATCTGCTGACAAGCTTGCCAAAATCTATGTTGATGAGATTGTATCTCGACATGGTGTTCCTTTGAACATTATATCTGACAGAGACGCTCGATTCTCGTCTCGCTGTTGGAGAACCATGCAATCCGCCATGGGTACTCAACTTCATTTGAGCTCAGCGTACCATCCGCAGACAGATGGTCAATCTGAGAGAACAATCCAGACACTGGAGGATATGCTTAGAGCATGTGTGATTGACTTTGGTGGTAGTTGGGATTCGCATCTACCGTTGATCGAATTCTCCTACAACAACTGTTATCACTCTAGCATCAATATGGCTCATTTCGAAGCTTTATACGGTCGAAAATGTTGTTCACCGGTCTGCTGGAATGAGATAGGTGAAGCTCAGCTTACTGGACCTGAACTCATTCTAGAGACTACAGATAAGGTCAAGAAGATTCGTGAAAACCTTCAGACAGCTAGAAGCCGTCAGAAGTGTTACGCGGATCGACGACGCAAGCCCTTGGAATTCCAAGTTGGTGTTCACGTCCTACTCAAGGTATCCCCTTGGAAAGGTGTGATTAGATTTGGGAAGAAAGGAAAACTTGCACCACGCTATGTTGGACCATTCAAGATCGTTGAAAGAGTCGGAAAAGTAGCCTACAGATTAGAGCTACCTCCTGAACTTGGAAATGTTCATCCAACATTCCACGTGTCCAATCTCAGAAAGTGTTTAGCTGATGAGAACCTCCACATACCACTTGATAAAATTCGTGTTGATAACACGATGCACTTTGTTGAGAAACCTGTGGAGATAGTGGACCGTTCATTTAAGCAGTTGAAGGGCAAGCGGATTAAATTGGTCAAAGTTTGCTGGGAATCTAAACGTGGCCCAGAGTTTACTTGGGAACATGAAGATCAGATGAAAGCGAAATATCCGCATCTATTCTCACAAGTTTCCTCTAAATAAATTTCAGGACGAAATTTTCTGAAGTAGGGGAGACTGTGACATCTGTGCTTGTGATATCATTTTACGAACTCTGAACAATACAATATTAATAAAACAGTGTGTTTTGATCCCAATGTTTGTCATTTATGTTTGGTTTTGTGCCCGTGTTGATTTTTGATCGATTTTGAACTCTATATCACTTTATGGAGAGTTATACGCAAACTGATGCGTAATCACGATCAGTTTAACGCAACAAACACTCCGGAACATCATCATAGACTTAACATACCTTAAATAACCTTTACATAACTTAGAAATAAGTTTTGAAGGCTTTGGTATGGCAAAAAACAAGTTTATTCGCTCTCAGGGACTATTTGCGTCAACTTGCAAAAGTCTGCTGTTTCGTAAGGCAATGTACAGTCCGGAACTTGATCATAAGTTAAACATACCATAAATAAACTAAACATGGCTTAGAAATGAGCTTTGATAGGTTCGGTGTGCGAAAACATGCTTACATGATCTTACAGGGACTAAAAATGTAAAAAATGGCGTAAGTATGCATTTTCGCGCATATCTTACGTTCTGGCCACATCTGGACATCCAAAATTTTTGTACACACTAAAATATTTTTATTTTTGTGAATCGGACGCGAAAACGCCATTCGTCGCGCATTTTGGATCGTACACACGTCCGTTTGAGTTTCGTCGTAATTTAACAAACAACGCGACCGTACGACCAAACGAGCCGACATCCGAGAATGTTCCAAGCATATTTTGAGTCCTCTAAACTATATTGACCTTGTAGAGCCTTGAAAATGGCTTAACAGGGGTCAAAAAGGCCTGAAATGGACTCGAATGCATGCAGGGACCTAAACTGCCATTTTTCAAACTGTTGCTGATCTGGGGAGCCCAGGCTGGCCGCGTAAGCCCTCTCCCTTATCTAACGCGGGCCGCGTCAACATGCCCAGTTCCAGAAAGTTGAAATTCAGCAATCTGTTGCAACTTCAGGGGCTGTTTGTGCAATTTCTTGGAATGTTGAGCAAGTTTAAGTGTTCACCAAGGCTTCTAATCAGCTTGTAACAAATGGATGGCCAGATTTCATTGCTTAATGGCTAAACAAACCACTTGTGATGATCTTGTTACTTCACAACAACCATAAATAGCCATCCAATTCACTTTATTCCTTGCTCATTCCTTCTTTCTCTCCTTCTCATCTGCTTTGGAGCTCTCCTAAGCTGATTTGGGACTTTGTCTTCTTGTTGAAAAGATAGCAAGGACCCTTAGTGAGCATTCTTTCATTCTTTTTATTGGCTTTTTCCTTATGTAGTGCAGAAAGTCAAACGTTTGGCCAACAGTTTGACTTTCGGTTTTGACCATCAATTGGTTAAGTCAAAGTTCAATTGAACTTTGAAACGTGATTGTAATCACGATAGTTATAATCCTTCGTGATTATAGCTGCTGATTACCACGTTAGCTAGTTGTAGTGTCGAGTCAAAGTTTCGGTCAAAATGCGTTTTAGCACGCATTTTTCCTTGGAACTACTTTAGGGTACCAAAACACTTTGTTTTGATACCAAATCAGTAGGTTAGACATGTTTTGACATGTCTAACTCGACACTATTAGTTTGTGCTTGTTTAGGGTCGTAAGTTAAGCGGTCTAAACAACCGCTTACACTTCCGAACCCGACCCGTTTGGTCGATCTTTGGGATCCGACCAAGCTTAGTTAGTAATCATAGATGCATAGGGAATAACCACTGAGGTTATACCTTATGATCACATAGGATTGGTTGGTCATATGCTTGTTAGCTTGTATGCCCATAGGAAATGACCAAAATGACCTTTTGAAGCTAAAATCCGTATTTTGCCTACGTGAACATATTTTTGACATGTAATCTGATTTAGTAACATGTTTAGGGATAATTGGGCATGTAAGACTTGACATAGCACATAGATAACCATCCGAACATAGTTTTACGCTAACGACGCCTTATAGTAGCTTATGTTACCATAATGTGTCAAAACGGGTCAAAAGCACTTAGGTAGGCCTTCCAATCAGAATGTAGGGCCTATTAAATCATACCATATGAGTTCAATTACTCATTTGATTTATAGAACCTCATTCTATCCTATCTCCCGATTTAGGAGCCGATTTATTAACATAGTTACCTATACTAGGTGCCGGTTGATTCCGTGATACTTGGAGCTTAAATTGGTCTTATTCTCAAGACTAATTAGCAATCCTAAGTGAGTACATAGTTCCCCTCTTTTACCGTTTTCAAATACTTTGGGGTGATACACATGTACATACATGTTACTTTCATGCATTTCATGCTTTTATGACATAAACATGCTAGTTTCATCTAGTACATATTTAGTACATGCTTTCACTATGTTTTGCTATGTATGTTAAGCATGCTAGCAGATTGATTTACTACATGTTTGTTGCATATGTTTACTTAGCATATGTAACACATTGTTTTACATGACATTTCTGCTATGTATGTTTACTGAGCATGCTAGCACATTGTTTTACATGAACATTTCTACTAGGCATGTTTACTTAGCATTCCTAGTACATGGTTTTCACATGCTACATTGGTTATGACATTTAGTGTGTTTAATCGGGACAATAATACATTAACATTGATCACGCCTCTCGGACTTATGTAATGGTACCATAGGAATTGATAACTCCCGTTTCCGACTTCCTAGGTTTGTTTGGAAGTTGGGGATGACAGAATCCGACAACATAATTTAGATAAACCTTTAATTTGTTTAAGGGTTTGTCGCTGTGACACCTGTGTCACTGCAACCATCAAACAGATTCCAAAACAATGAAATATTGTATCTCATACCTTGGACTTGTACAAATATGTGTATCGTTTGCACATATCAACTCTTGTTCGATTTTAAGTTTTAAATCGCTCTCTGGAGGGTTATACGCGCTCTGATGCGTAAAAATAACCAGTTTAATCCAACGAATACTCCGGAATAGTGACATAGGCTTAACATACCTTAAATAACCTTTACATAACTTAGAAATAAGTTTTGAAGGCTTTGGTATGGCAAAAACAAGTTAGATCGCTTACAGGGACTAAACTTGACAAACTGCGAAAGTATGCCAATTTGAACTGTAACGAACATTCCAGAACATGTCCATAAGTTAAACATACCATAAATATCCTTTACATGGCTTAGAAATAGGCTTTGAGGTGTTTGGTATGCTAAAACAAACTTTTGGATCATTCAGGGACTAAAAGTGTCAAAAAGTGCACAAGTTTGCACTTTTGCGCATAACTTACGTTCTGAATACATCCGGACATCCAAAAATTTATGTAAGCATCCTTATATTATGCCTTAGTGTTTGGCATGAGAAAAATCCATTCGTCGCGTCATTTGGATCGTCTTTCGCGCTTATGCGCATTCCGTCGTAATTAAGCGAACATCGCGATCGTACGGCCAAACGAGCCAACATCCGGAACATTTTTGGGCATGTTTCATGTCCACAATGTTTAGGCATCATTTTGGGGCCTTAAAGATGGCTTTACAGGTCTTAAAAGGGCTGGAAATAGCTTAAAAACGCTACAGGGGCCAAATATGTAAATTCTGCAAGTGGTGCAGATCAAACGGGGCCAGGCGACCCGCGTAAGACCTGCACACACTTTCACGCGGGCCGCGTGAGGATGTCTGACAGAAAGATTTTGCATTTAATGCAAAATCTGGCCTTTCGTTCGATCAAGAGGCGATGCCTTTTCACCCAATGTAGGGCCAAGGGCCAAGTTCAGTGAATTTAACCATTGGACACATGTACGCACGAGATCAAGGCACGATATTCGATAAAACGATCCTAACGGTTCCACTTTTCCTATAAATACCCCCCCATTTGTGTAAAAACCCACAAGAATCAGATCTAAAGCTCTAAGTTGAAACCATTGTTTCATACCTGAGCTATTTGATCTTGATTAGCACTCGGGGACCCTCCGTAAGTCTTCTTTCGCTCTTTTATTCGCTTTTCGAGTCCGAAAGTCAACGTTTTGTTGACTTTCTGCATTGACCAGCTCATGGTCGATGCGAAGTTCATGGAACTTCATAACGTGAGTGTGATCACGATGGTTATGGTCCATGGTGACCATACCTACTGATCACCACGTTATCTAGGCTCAGTGACGAGTCGTAGTTTCGGCCAAAATGTGCATTCTTGCATATTTTGTAACCAAACTACTCGTGGGCATCAAAGCCGTTTGTTTTGATGTCAAACCTGTTTTCTAAACTTAGATAAGCATGTTCTAACATGCTTAGCTCGTCACGTTTAGTATAGTGCTTATATAGGGTCGTAAGGTAAGCGATCTAAACCATCGCTTATACTTTCGAACCCGACCCATTTGGTCGATCCTTAGGATCCGACCAAACATATTAGGTGACCATAGCTATAACCTTCCGAGGTTATACCTAGTGGTCGCGATGTTAGGCGTTTCGAACGCATTCTACGCGAACGACGCGTAAGGTAGCATAAGCTACCTAAACGGGTCGTTATGGACCGTAAGCACTTAGGTTAAGTTTCATTTTAGTATGTAGGCTTTGTTAAACCATACTACACGAGTCTCCATACTCGTTTGGTTTACGAACCCGCGTACTATCCGATCCTTCCGATTTGATCCGGTATATTAACATAGCTACCTATTAGGTGCCGTTTGATATCCCGTGATCTTTAGCATTATCTGGTTATTATACAAGAACTCCAAAGCAATCTCAGGTGAGTACATGGAACCCCTCTTTTACTGTTTTCAACTGTTTTGGGGTGAAGGATGTGTACCTATCTGTTATTTTCATGATTTCAAAGTATAATTGATTATACATGTTAGTATTTATCTTTTGACAAACGAAACGACTATCTATGGTTTAAACACTGATTTCTCAAAGATTACAAAAGTAATTGTTGGAATAGTACTTATTTTGTTCACCAGACCGATTGGTAGTATGATATAGCGCTATAGGACTAGACACCCCATTCCTGTTGTCATGGAATGTCTGAAACCAATTTGTTTCTCCATCCAAATAGGGATTTCCTTTGTGGTATCCTTATAGTCTCAACGGTGTAGTTTGATGCACTAGGTCTGAATGAATTCTTAAATCGCACCTTTAAAGTATATTTTGATATATTCCCAAAAAATATAGTTTGATATACTCTCATGTGTGGTATTGTACAGAACCAACATATATTTTGTAATCATCCAAAGCATATTTTGATATGTTATTTACAAACCAAGACATAGTTTAATATGTTATTTATCACATCCAAAGCATATTTTGATATGTTATTTACAAACCAAGACATAGTTTAATATGTTATTTATCACATCCAAAGCATATTTTGATATGTTATTTACAAACCAAGACATAGTTTAATATGTTATTTATCACATCCAAAGCATATTCTGATATATTACTTACAAAACTAAAACATAGTTTAAATGTGTTATTTATAAATCCAAGGTATACTTGTAATATACTACTGAAAACGATTATTTTGAACAACTAAAGTATATTTAATATACTATCTATCAAACGATTTGGTTTTGGTTAGTGTTTAGATAACGGAACGAGTGTAATGTGATGAAAACATGGTAGATACGCCGCTGGTACTTCTTATATATAAGTGTTTTCATTGCATTACATACCGTTGCGTTATTTAGTACATTTGGGTTAACAATATTGGAACTGAAAATATATTTTAATATATTACTTATTCAACTTTCTTAAAACCAAAGTATATTTTATATATACCATAAACGTTTTATCCAAAACATTGTTTTTCAAACAACTTAACTTATATAAACTCATTTTTCATGGTTATTCATTTAACCATACATTATTCTCTTATTTATACATATCATCTGATCTTATCGTTTTTCAAACGATTTACAAGACAAAGCAAATTACAAGGTTCATGACTGACTGTTACTAAACATTTTCTCAAACATAAGTCATGAATTCCGTTTTCACAAAACCAATGTATCTCACAGGCATTTTTATGCTGACGTACCTAATTTTACACATGTTTCAGGTGCTGCCTTGAGATGATTGTTGATACATGCTACATTTAGGATGGACTCGTGCCTTAGCAACTTTAAAACTTGGAAGATCATAGTTGTACTTATGTGATTGTGATAGAACAACGAGTTCATTTAATCAATAAAATAATATTTAAATTTCCATGGGTCATGAAACAATGATTCTGTCCCAACACTCCCCGACGTTTCCGCCACGTTTTGTATGTTCTACGTGGTCGGGGTGTGACAGAAAAGTTGGTATCAGAGCTCATGGTTATAGGGAATTAGGTTATTAGTAATGCTTTGACCTAGTCTATAACCTTCCTAGGACCCTAACGCGAGTTTACTTGCGTTTAGTCATAAAACAATATTGTCACCTATCCTTAGGCGACGACCCCAACAAGAACATAAATTTCAAAACCGCTTTGAAAACTAATCATCTGTTCTAGGATGATTGATTTCTAGGTTTTGAACCCTCTGTTATAGGGTTTTGAACCCCTTTGAATTTTCAAAATCCCGTCAAAGTTGGTCTAAATAATGTGAACACATGCAAACTGGAAGGGTGGATACCTGTACCCTGAGTTTTCTGTCTAAGGCTAGAGTGTTCGTACAAATCCACATAATCGGACCAGTCACTCTTACCTGGGAACTCTTGGGGTGAGTGTCCACTTATAGGCGAGCATGTCTTCGCGATACATTATTTTTGGCCTATTTGCTTTGATTAATCACCGAGGTCGTTTGTTACTTTGTAGTAACAAACAAATGACCACTATCCATGCTTTCATCAGATTTGTTTCATCTCATTCTTTTCGTCTAATTCTCTCACTCGTTTCCTCTCATGTTTCCCCTTTTAGAATGCCTCCTCGACGCGACAATCAGATGGCGAATGCCGAACTGGCGGAAATCATCGTGCAACAAATGGCTGCTGCCTTCCCAATTCTTTATGCTCAAATAACTCAAGCCATCAACAACAACAATGCTCCATGCAATTTCAAGATTTTTAACTCGGCTAAACCGCTCAAGTTTAATGGTTCTGAGGGAGCAACTGGTCTTCTTCAATGGTTCGAGAGCATTGAGAATACTTTCCATCACGTTCAGTGTCCTGAAAATCGCAAGGTCGAGTTTTCTTCGAGTGTGTTTCAGAAGAGGGCTCTTACGTGGTGGAACGGGGTTATGAGAGACCGCGGTGCAGAGGTTGCATTAGCACAGACTTGGGCCGAGCTTAGGGCTCTTATGATGAAGGAGTTCTGTCCTCGTCATGAGCTTAGGGCTCTAGAAAGGGAATTTGATGATTTAAAGCAAGACAGTGGGGAACATCGAGCCTATACTGATCGCTATGAGGAATTGAGCTTGTTATGCCCTACTATGGTTACGCCTCTGGATAAGGCGATTGAGAAATACATTGATGGGCTTCCTGACGTAGTTCAGGACATCGTTACTGGCAGCAACCCTACTACTGTCAGACAAGCCATTGAATTGGCTGCCACTCTGACTGAATCCCAAATCAAGAACCGCAAGCTGTTTCGGAAGGGCGACTTCAGACCATCTGACAAGACTGCTCATGTGGAACCAAAGGAAGAAAGTGCGGAGGTGTCCAAGAAGAAAAAGCGCAAAGCCTCTCAAAGCTACGCTGTAACTGCTCAAGACAAACAAGTTGCACCAAACCAGCCAACACAACCTCGTAAAAGACAAAACTATGTTGGTACCGCACCGTTGTGCAACAAATGCAACCGTCATCATCTAGTGCAAGAGCAGTGTCACAAATGTACCCACTGTGGGCGGTTGGGACATTTGATCAATGTTTGTCGTTATGCAAATCAAGCTGCTGCAAACCCTGCTGCTGTTCAAGCACGGTTCCCTCCAGGGTCATGTTATAACTGTGGTGACCTTACCCACTACAGGAACAATTGCCCAAGGCTTGTTAACATACCTCCAGCACGTGGACGAGTGTTCAACATCAATGAGGCAAACATGAACAATGATGCAGCAGTGAACAATTAGTGTTTTGTATTTCCTTAGTTGCTATCTTTTGACACTTCAAGACAATTCCGTTGTTACATAAATAAAGATTTGTTGTTTTTATTTCTGCAAAATTTATGCGTTTGTGTGAATGCTTGATGCAACTTTATGATGTCAACCCAAAGACAAACTACTCGTATGGTTCTGTCATATTATGATCACTTGTGATCTCCCCAAGAACCTTAAACTCTCGTTTCTTTTAAGAAACAAAGTCAAACTCTTACTGAGAATCCCTCTATCTTTATAGATAGATCTTTATAAATCGTTAAAGTGCCAAATGAAATCCATAGATTGGATTCCTAGTGTGCCTTAATATCCATACCTAAGGATAACAAAATAAAGAATCAGGTTAACTAAATTTGTGCTTATGTGCTTTCTTACATGTTTTGTGGTTGTATATGATCCATCCAAATCCTCATAGAATCTTTCATATCTCATACGAGAGATTCATAATAGGATATCCAAAGATACTATCTTAAACCCCTAATGGATTTCAACATTGTAGTTAAGTCCCTCTGGTTATAAAGTATTATTCTATAATTGGACCTCTTGAATGGTCTGCTTAAACAAATTGATTTTGAAGATCTGATTAGAAATATCATGTGATGGTATAACTAAAAATGATCCCTTAAGTGGTCTATTTAAAGAGATCGTACGACGGTCTAGTTAAGAAGATCATGAGTTGATCTAGTCGAATCGCTTCATGTTTATTCAAGTAGTATTTCCTACGCATTATGAAATGGACGGTGTGGACTGTGCAAGGAATTACGTAATTATGGAGGCCTACATAATTATGGAATTCAGTGCACAGGAGCCACAGGAAGCTTCATCTTGCGTTAAGACCTAGTGACAAGAATAATGATACGGGAGAAGTCTCGGACCTCGACCAATGTCATTTGTTCCCACGCTTCCCCAATTCTGATCTCAATTACACACCAAGTTTCCTATGATAAGTCTTCATAAGAAACATCCTTCTGTTCGTAGTTCAAAATTCCATGTTTTATTATTACTAGAAATTCGCTTGAGGGTTAACAAATTCGCTAAGAGTCCTAACATGGCCCCGAGTTTTACTTAAGGGTTCAAGGGATCTATTAGAAGGCGAAACCGTCACAGCTGTCTTCACAAGTTTTCTCTAGAATTAAATTTCGGGACGAAATTTCCTAAAGTAGGGGAGACTGTGACACCTGTGTCACTGCAACCATCAAACAGATTCCAAAACAATGAAATATTGTATCTCATACCTTGGACTTGTACAAATATGTGTATCGTTTGCACATATCAACTCTTGTTCGATTTTAAGTTTTAAATCGCTCTCTGGAGGGTTATACGCGTTCTGATGCGTAAAAATAACCAGTTTAATCCAACGAATACTCCGGAATAGTGACATAGGCTTAACATACCTTAAATAACCTTTACATAACTTAGAAATAAGTTTTGAAGGCTTTGGTATGGCAAAAACAAGTTAATTCGCTTACAGGGACTAAACTTGACAAACTGCGAAAGTATGCCAATTTGAACTGTAACTAACATTCCGGAACATGTCCATAAGTTAAACATACCATAAATATCCTTTACATGGCTTAGAAATAGGCTTTGAGGTGTTTGGTATGCTAAAACAAACTTTTGGATCATTCAGGGACTAAAAGTGTCAAAAAGTGCACAAGTTTGCACTTTTGCGCATAACTTACGTTCTGAATACATCCGGACATCCAAAAATTTATGTAAGCATCCTTATATTATGCCTTAGTGTTTGGCATGAGAAAAATCCATTCGTCGCGTCATTTGGATCGTCTTTCGCGCTTATGCGCATTCCGTCGTAATTAAGCGAACATCGCGATCGTACGGCCAAACGAGCCAACATCCGGAACATTTTTGGGCATGTTTCATGTCCACAATGTTTAGGCATCATTTTGGGGCCTTAAAGATGGCTTTACAGGTCTTAAAAGGGTTGGAAATAGCTTAAAAACGCAACAGGGGCCAAATATGTAAATTCTGCAAGTGGTGCAGATCAGACGGGGCCAGGCGACCCGCGTAAGACCTGCACACACTTTCACGCGGGCCGCGTGAGGATGTCTGACAGAAAGATTTTGCATTTAATGCAAAATCTGGCCTTTCGTTCGATCAAGAGGCGATGCCTTTTCACCCAATGAAGGGCCAAGGGCCAAGTTCAGTGAATTTAACCATTGGACACATGTACGCACGAGATCAAGGCACGATATTCGATAAAACGATCCTAACGGTTCCACTTTTCCTATAAATACCCCCCCATTTGTGTAAAAACCCACAAGAATCAGATCTAAAGCTCTAAGTTGAAACCATTGTTTCATACCTGAGCTATTTGATCTTGATTAGCACTCGGGGACCCTCCGTAAGTCTTCTTTCGCTCTTTTATTCGCTTTTCGAGTCCGAAAGTCAACGTTTTGTTGACTTTCTGCATTGACCAGCTCATGGTCGATGCGAAGTTCATGGAACTTCATAACGTGAGTGTGATCACGATGGTTATGGTCCATGGTGACCATACCTACTGATCACCACGTTATCTAGGCTCAGTGACGAGTCGTAGTTTCGGCCAAAATGTGCATTCTTGCATATTTTGTAACCAAACTACTCGTGGGCATCAAAGCCGTTTGTTTTGATGTCAAACCTGTTTTCTAAACTTAGATAAGCATGTTCTAACATGCTTAGCTCGTCACGTTTAGTATAGTGCTTATATAGGTTCGTAAGGTAAGCGATCTAAACCATCGCTTATACTTTCGAACCCGACCCATTTGGTCGATCCTTAGGATCCGACCAAACATATTAGGTGACCATAGCTATAACCTTCCGAGGTTATACCTAGTGGTCGCGATGTTAGGCGTTTCGAACGCATTCTACGCGAACGACGCGTAAGGTAGCATAAGCTACCTAAACGGGTCGTTATGGACCGTAAGCACTTAGGTTAAGTTTCATTTTAGTATGTAGGCTTTGTTAAACCATACTATACGAGTCTCCATACTCGTTTGGTTTACGAACCCGCGTACTATCCGATCCTTCCGATTTGATCCGGTATATTAACATAGCTACCTATTAGGTGCCGTTTGATATCCCGTGATCTTTAGCATTATCTGGTTATTATACAAGAACTCCAAAGCAATCTCAGGTGAGTACATGGAACCCCTCTTTTACTGTTTTCAACTGCTTTGGGGTGAAGCATGTGTACCTATCTGTTATTTTCATGATTTCAAAGTATAATTGATTATACATGTTAGTATTTATCTTTTGACAAACGAAACGACTATCTATGGTTTAAACACTGATTTCTCAAAGATTACAAAAGTAATTGTTGGAATAGTACTTATTTTGTTCACCAGACCGATTGGTAGTATGATATAGCGCTATAGGACTAGACACCCCATTCCTGTTGTCATGGAATGTCTGAAACCAATTTGTTTCTCCATCCAAATAGGGATTTCCTTTGTGGTATCCTTATAGTCTCAAAGGTGTAGTTTGATGCACTAGGTCTGAATGAATTCTTAAATCGCACCTTTAAAGTATATTTTGATATATTCCCAAAAAATATAGTTTGATATACTCTCATGTGTGGTATTGTACAGAACCAACATATATTTTGTAATCATCCAAAGCATATTTTGATATGTTATTTACAAACCAAGACATAGTTTAATATGTTATTTATCACATCCAAAGCATATTTTGATATGTTATTTACAAACCAAGACATAGTTTAATATGTTATTTATCACATCCAAAGCATATTTTGATATGTTATTTACAAACCAAGACATAGTTTAATATGTTATTTATCACATCCAAAGCATATTCTGATATATTACTTACAAAACTAAAACATAGTTTAAATGTGTTATTTATAAATCAAAGGTATACTTGTAATATACTACTGAAAACGATTATTTTGAACAACTAAAGTATATTTAATATACTATCTATCAAACGATTTGGTTTTGGTTAGTGTTTAGATAACGGAACGAGTGTAATGTGATGAAAACATGGTAGATACGCCGCTGGTACTTCTTATATATAAGTGTTTTCATTGCATTACATACCGTTGCGTTATTTAGTACATTTGGGTTAACAATATTGGAACTGAAAATATATTTTAATATATTACTTATTCAACTTTCTTAAAACCAAAGTATATTTTATATATACCATAAACGTTTTATCCAAAACATTGTTTTTCAAACAACTTAACTTATATAAACTCATTTTTCATGGTTATTCATTTAACCATACATTATTCTCTTATTTATACATATCATCTGATCTTATCGTTTTTCAAACGATTTACAAGACAAAGCAAATTACAAGGTTCATGACTGACTGTTACTAAACATTTTCTCAAACATAAGTCATAAATTCCGTTTTCACAAAACCAATGTATCTCACAGGCATTTTTATGCTGACGTACCTATTTTTACACATGTTTCAGGTGCTGTCTTGAGATGATTGTTGATACATGCTACATTTAGGATGGACTCGTGCCTTAGCAACTTTAAAACTTGGAAGATCATAGTTGTACTTATGTGATTGTGATAGAACAACGAGTTCATTTAATCAATAAAATAATATTTAAATTTCCATGTGTTATGAAACAATGATTCTGTCCCAACACTCCCCGACGTTTCCGCCACGTTTTGTATGTTCTACGTGGTCGGGGTGTGACAGTCGCCACAGTCGCAAGGCTTGAATGTATGCGATTAACATTACTGCATAAATGTTTGTAATCATACATCATTGTTTTTCTGCAAAACATAACATTTGATTTAAACTTAGGTTTATTCAAAAACATTGTTTTGTACATTTTTACTATGGGGTTGAGTAACTTCTAGTTATTCACCATACATGACACAGTTTATACATTGACATCATCACATAGTTTAAGTAGATGATTTCCTACTTGCTATGCATTTCATTTGGTTATACATGAAACATTTCACACATGACATTGTATATGGTTTACACATACACATTTTTGACATTAAACAAGACATTTTGGTTGGTTATTGATAAGTGACTTATGTAACGGGGCTATGTGTTATATGATAAAAGCATGGTGGATACGCCGCTGGTACTTCCTATATATAAGTGCTTTTATTGTATTATACATTGTTGCGTTATATAAATCACTTGGGCAAGACATGAAACATTTTATACAAGAACAAGACATTGTTTTACAAAGTACACATTTTATCCAAATTCATTTTCACTTGGTTATTCATTTAACCATGCATTATCATTTCATCATCATTTGATTTTCATTGATTTTCACATGGTTTTACAAAGAAAAACAGTTTACAAGGTTCATGACTACATTTTATTAAACACTTCTTTCAAATACAAGTCATGAATCTGCATAAACAAAACCTATGTATCTCACAGGCATTTTTATGCTGAGGTACCTATTTTTACATGTGTTTCAGGTGCTAATGCATGATGATGCTTGTGTTTCACTTAGGCGGACTCGGGCCTTAGTGACTTAAAAGACAGTTATTATGTTAGTTTAGTTTGAACTCAAAGACAATGTAACTTTAAATTTTAATAATACATAACTTTAATTGCCATGGTTGTTGAAACAATAATTCTGTCGCCACTCACCTCCCTGGTGTTTCCGCCGCGGTTTGTTGTTTTACGCGGCCGGGGTGTGACACCTAGGCTCTGCCCCACTATACACATACAATCACACTCAAACTCACGATATATGTGAAGATGTATAATGTGCAGAGAATGAAAAACTTGCTGTGATATATTTGATATTCAAGAAAGGGTACATAACAAAAAACTAATACACCTATTTATAATAAAACAAAACTAATAAAAACACATGCCAAATTAAACCAAACAACCCACGTAAAGCTAAGTTGCTTCTCCGATTTACTTGGTCAAATAATTTACCATATCAATAAACGTGCAGCCAAAATCACCAACATGTTCCCATGTACAAAACAGTCATAATTGACCATTTTACCCTTCTAACATATCTACTCTTGAACCGTAACCTGCTGCTCCGAATTGAACCCGTAACCCGTGAACCGCGTGACCCGTAAACAAACCCGAATAATCCAACAAGACCTTCCAGGACAACGCGATAACAAGTTGCACTTTTGAGGGTCGACGTGGCGTGTTTTCATCAAAACCAACATTTTCTCTCATGGCGGATGTTGCCTTTGCTTTAAAAAATAAACCTTCGCGCCTCGTTTTGTATGCCAACGCTCTACCTAGGAATTCTAAAGTCGAGCTCGGGCAAACCTCTTTGTGGGAAGCAAGTTGGCAAGTTAAAAACCGGAGAGTAAATTTCATGTTTATGTTTTCCATTGCTTCTAGCTGCCCAATTGTTAATAAAGAGACACATAGTACCCATATCTGAGATCCTATGTGAAAAGCACATACCAATTGTAAAACCACCACACTCAAAAGTGGTGACTGATAGATAACATGGGATCATTAACTTCATTAACCTCTCCAACCTCAAACGGTACGAGGCTGTTTAGTGCACCTGGGTCCAACTCGTGTCCTAGGCCTAGAATCTCCAAGAGTCTGACATTCGCGTTACCTGTGAGTAGATTCGACTTTTCCCCCTTTTTGTCATTTACTCGTTTTGTGGTGTATCTCTTGCTCGATTTCAAATTTATTACTTTATTTGATAACATGCTATTCGATGTGTTTCTATGTGCCACTTGTTGCTAATTTCTGTTGTTTCTCTATACGTGCATCTATGTGTTACTCGCTTTGTGTCACAGGTTTCGCGTGGATCCACTTGCCTGACCGGTTCCCCGCGACCATGGGTCGAACTCGGTATCGCCATCATTGTTTCGCAGATTCGCCTTTCGGGGCTTGAATGTCTATGTGTCTATGGTTAGTAATAATATTATATGTGCGTTGCTTATGAGATATGTGTTGAATTCTTGTTATATTGAAAGACCTTGTTTCACATTTGATAATGCATGTTATAAAATAAGGTTTTCTAAAAATAATAAAACGAAAACGTTTTTAAATAAAAACCGAATCTATTCACCAACATGTTTGTTGACCCAAAACCTTTTTTTTACGCGTGTTACAGGTACACAAGTGTAGGCGGATTTTGAGTTGAAGACATGTAGGATTGGCTTAGTAATAAACCGGCTATGATATGTTGCTTGGCTTAGTAATAAACCGGCTATGATATGTTGCTTTTATTTATTTGATTTTGTAACTTGGTAATAATATTTGAATTCTATGTCATGTGTGATAATTTAATATTGATGCTTTAAATATTTAAATTTATAATAGTGTCATAAGCTATGGGCAATCGTCATGCCCCGTACCATTCCGCTGCGGGTCGAGGTGTGACATAACGCCCCAATATTGCTAATAATAAACCTCAGCCGTTGGAACAGGATAAGAAATGAGCGGTTGGGGTTTGTTGTGGGACACCGCGTTCCAGATCGACCAATGGCGTGACAACATACGGCTTGTCGCCGATATTGGTGGGTATTTCTTGTAGTGTACACATATGTATATATCCAAAAAAATAACTCTTAAAAATGTTTGATTAGAAGTAAAAAAGTGTTTCGGTTTAGAGAAAATGTGTGTTGGATCCAAAATGGTATTCACAGTTATCAAATATATATTTTAAACTTAAAAGGGTAAATTACTTTTTGAGCCCCTGTATTTTAGGAGTTTTAACCACTTGAGTCCAAAATCAAAATGTTTAACGACCTGAGTCCCTATAGCCACTTTTCTTAAGCATTTGAGTCCAATTTTGTAACACCATCCACCTAATCTGTTAACTACAAAGGCAATTTAGTCATTTACACACAGTAGAAGTCTCTATGCACAAGGTATTCTTTCACCTTTTTATAATACTCGCAACAAATCAAAAGGATCTACAATCTCTCTCTCTCTCTCCGCCCTCTCTCTCATCCCTCTTTCTCTCTCTCTCAAACACCTACCTCCAATACCACCACTACCACCAAATCATCCTAAAATCAACCCACATAATGGTTTTCAGTAGAGATTTAAGTAAAGGAATGATTACATGGCACGGTGAAGATGAGTATCAGATGAGGATTTAGGCGAATTTGAGATGAGAAATTGTATTTGGTGAGAATCTGCCATTCTTCTATGCTGCTGCCGGAGTCGGAATGCACCGATTGGATTGAAAATGATAAGAAGATGAACAGGATCACCAGAAGTAGATTCAGAGTTGCCGGAGAATTTGTCAGATATGAAAATGATAAGAAGATGAGGAGGATCTTTTAAAATTCCTTTGAATACTGTAAGGCGTGAAGTGCACAAATGAAGCATCTTTTAAAATTCCATTGAAAACTGTTAATCTGTTAAACAACCTTAATATTTGTAAAAAAAAGCCCAATTTGTTTTTCCAGTTTTTGGGTTCTATAGGTATATATTTGTTAGTTGATTGACAGTCTTGACATAGGATATAACTATAACCAGATTTCGGGTTTTTATACGAGTTTTGATGAGCGGTTTCGATATTTGATGGGAGTGCCTGTTAATTCACTATTAGATTTAATTTCAAGCCTTAGATCTTGGGTTAATTGGGGGATGAGCATGCAGAGAGAGAAAGAAAGATGAGAGGTAGTGGTTGGAGACGGTGGTGGTTATGGCTGTGGTGGTGGCGGTGGTGGTATTGATGGTGGTGTAGAGAGTGAAAGAAAGATGAGAGGGAGGGATGAAGGTGAGAATTTAGAGAGAGAAAGAGATAAGGGGATATAAAGAGAGATAGAGTTTTTTTATTTTTTTATTTTTTTAATTATAAGAGTATTTTGATCATTTAACAATACTTAACCAATAAATTCTAACAGTGTTAGAAATTTGGACTCAAATGGTTAAGAAAATGCTTATGGGGACTCAGGTCGTTAAACTTTTACTTTTGTACTCAAGTGGTTAAAACCGATAAAACACAGGGACTCAAATAAACAACATTTGTATGCATATAGGTGTATACCTTTTGCTTAGGGTGGTTTTCAAAATAAAAATAAAAATGATGTTTCATTTTTAACCCAAAGCTATTTGTTTTTCTATTTATAACACAAAAAGTTTTTAACTCTTGCAATTCAACCTTACAACTTTTGTACTTTCAACTTTGGTCCCCACACTTTTCATATTTCGCTGATTTTTGATTTAAATTTTGCGAGTTAACACGAGGTAGCATGTGTGTGGTTCAACGTTTCAACATTTCATTTTACGCTTCATAATAGATTTTGCGAGTTAACACGGCTCAACGTGCGTGTGTGGTTCAACATTTTTACGTCGTCTATCTTTTCCCTGTTTGACAGGTTCGTTACAACGTGCGGGGTCCTAAATCGACTTAATTATTATTTTCTATGTTTTACGTTGTAGTCTAATTTCTTTACATTAATACACCGTAACTTCGGTATTGTTGTCGCTGGCGGTGGTGTAGTATTGGTGATATTCGGCACGGTTTTACGCCCCGACCGCATTGTGACGGATGGTAAATCTAGTTTTAAACTTAAAATTGATTATTTTATAAACTTTTAAACAAAATGTGATTTTTTAACTTTTTTAGTTGCACAATCCATGTCATTATTTGTATTTTCCACATTATTAAAGATTAAAAAATTCAACTAAACTTGACACATCATATTAGTATTAGTAATCTAATAATAACATAAGATTGGAACAAAAATAAAACATCAGTGAATTTATAGAGAAAAAAAATAAGGTTTCAATTTCTTAACTAGAACAATTAATAAATTTGGTTATATTTCTTCAATATTACCATTTTAGAATAAATGAAAATGGTTTGTTTGATCAATTATACATTATATATATTATTTTTAACTGATGATGAATAGTAAAGCTAAAATTTTAATATTATATTTATTTTAATTTTATTTTTTCTAATTTGTTTTTTTATTGAAAATGGATACTGTGTTGCTATCGTATCAAATCGAATCGAATCGAAACCGATAATGATATTAAGATGGATACCATGACACTATTGTACCAAATCAAACCGAAACCGACAATAATATTTAAATGGATACCATGACGCTATCATACCAAAGCGAACAGGAACCGACAATGATATTTAATTGTTTTTTTCTATCATAAACTACACAAGTGCCCATAAAAATATAAAAAACATATTTTTTGTATGGTAAACTGTACGCGTATTGACCTGGGACTTACCGAACCAATTTCAATGAATAACATCGGTACCAATATGGGCAGTATGGGAACCAATGTTCCTTTTTATGGTTTTCGATTGATATTTTTCTATCGAAAAATGTAAACTAACTGAGTGACAATAAAAATATACAAAAAAACAATTTTTTTGGCAAATTGGAAAATAATAATCCCATCTTTCTGAAATTGGCCGATAATAATCCCAAGTCAGTTATTAGCCAATAATAATCCGACCTCGTCCAATTTTTTTGTAAAATAGTCTGCCGTTAAAAAAGCTTAACGGAGTTAAGTGTTTTTCCGAATTACAAACCAATGTTTTAGGGCTTTTGATCAGAACGGGGATACGAGTCGATTGATGTAAACCTTACCTCGAAATTGTGTTCGAAATGGCTTGAATTTTGTTAATTGAAAGTTAAACACTCGAATTGAAGCATCGTTTTCGTGGGTTGGGGGTAGTATTTCCAGGTAAGTTTTACATCGATCGACTCGTATCCTCGTTCTGATCAAAAGCCCTAAAACATCGGTTTGTAATTCGGAAAAACACTTAACTCCGTTAAGTTATGTTAACGGCGGACTATTTTACAAAAAAAAAATTGGATGACGTTGGATTATTATTGGCTAATAACTGACTTGTAATTATTATCGGTCAATTTCATAAAGATGGGATTATTATTTTCCAATTTGCCTTTTTTTTATTGTACACTATACAGGTGTTTATACGGGACTAACTGAACCGATTTCAACCGAACAACATCGGTAAAAAGATATCAGTAGTATCGGAACCGTATTCCTTTCTATGGTTTTCAATTGATATAAAGTACGTATTCTTTTGGGCATAACCCGATTTATTTTATAGTTTTCTCTTTCAGCTACTATAGAGAGTGTCGATACCAGAACGGACCGACCGGATAAATTCCCGCCGCATAACGCGAGGGAATACCACTAGTTCTGATAAAAACTACTGAATTCTAAATATCAATAATCTTGTAATTTTAAAGAATTGTGATTACACTTTTAATGATTATTTAATTGTTCAATAAGTCAATCATTTTGTGTTTATGGTTGTCCTTCGTTTTAAGAGTTTTTTTTTTAAAAAAAGAATTTTTCCTTTCTAACTTTAAAGTTTTAATCTTTACAGTTTAAGTCTAAAGTTTTAATATTTGGTAATTTAACACGTTGATTAATTTGATTTTTCACTTCTAATTCAAAAGTTTCCATCTTTTTCAATTTAACCCCTTTGATTTTTTTTAAAAGCTTTCATCTTTTGCAATTTAATTCAAACGCTTTTTTTACTTTTAACTTTGGTGCCTTATACTTTTTATCTTTCGCAAGTTTCTCGTTTAACACTTCGTTCTAAATTTTACGAGTTAACACGCCACAACGTGCGTATGGGGTTCAACGCTTTTTCATCTTGTTTTTTTCCCATTTGACAGACCTGTCGCAACACGTCTATTTTTCTCCGTTTGATAGGTTTCTCGCAACCTGCGAATCAGATAGGCTCGCCGCCATGTAAAAAACATTTACCTCTCATCTAATATATCTAATATGATATTTAACTATCGAGTCCCTGCCGCATTGCGGCGGATGGCAACTCTAGTTATTCATCAAAAATAAACATTCAAATATGCACTATTATAATACCGTCCACCCAAACTTTTATTTCACTTCAAGGGATTCATAATCATACATACCAAATAAACACAACAAATCACATGTAATCAACGATAGAAACTAAAGCTAAATTGCATAGCCTTGGATATCTGAATCTTGTTCCAATTGCTTTATACCTTTTTCGTCTAAATGAACCCATGCCTCGACACCATCACCCTCATGATCATCCATCAAGATCACCAAATTTTGGGTTGGAAGCTTTCCGGGACTTGCCCAAACCGGTTTACCACAACCAAAATCAGCTTGGTAATATGAAAACTTGCACCAAGAACTGAAGATATATATCCTCATGTTCACAACATTATCAGGAGACATGTTCCGATTCCATTCAAGATATGGATCAATTACAACTTCGTATTCTTCCTTGCCTTGTGTAAGCATTTTAGTACAATCTTGAACTGTTTTACTAACCGAGTCACGCAAAATCATGAAAAAGTCCTGATAAGTGATGTTTTCCCCTTCACCTGGCCTGAGTCGTGAAGGCGCTATCGCAAAAAAATTACCACACGAATTCGTGTGCAGTTCGGGGAGTACTTTATCTCTCAACGCAACTGCTTGGATGAGAAAAGAAGCCTTGGATTCTACGTAGTTCGCTTGTTCCATATGAACAAAGGCCTTCCAGAACAACGCGATAACAAGTTGCACTTTTGAGGGTCGACGAGGCGTGTTTTCATCTAAACCAACATTTTCTCTCATAGCGGATATTGCCTTCGCTTTAAAAACAAACCTTCGCGCCTCGTTTTGTATGCCAACACTCGACCTAGGATTTGTAAAGTCGGGCAAACCTCTTTGTGGGAAGCAAGTTGGCAAGTTAAAAACAGGAGAGTAAATTTCATGTTTATGTTTTCCATTGCTTCTAGCGGCCCAGTTGTTAATAAAGAGGCACATAGTACCCATATCTGAGATTCTATGTGAAAAGCACATACCAATTGCAAAACCACCACACTCAAAAGTGGTGACTTTGATAGATAACATGGGATCATTAACTTCATTAACCTCTCGAGCCTCACACGGTACGAGACTGTTTAGCGCACCGGGGTCCAACTCGTGTCCTAGGCCTAGAATCTCCAAGAGTCGGACATTCGCGTTACCTAGGACATATAAAACACCTTGATCGTTACAATCAATCATCGAAAGCTCACGAATATATCTTCCAGCGAACGGGTAAAATTCACTCAAAGTTTTGGATAAAGTATCCTCCAAGTGGTCACATATGTTTTCAAATGGTCCATTTAGGTCACTAGGTGGTGTGGAATAGTATAGGATGAGAGGGACGTTCACGGATGGGGCTAGCTCATCGAAGAAAGAAATCTTGTAGTACCGATCGGTTGTGGATGTTGGTCTTGAGGGTTTCACAAGTTTTGACGTGTAGGTTGTGACCTTCATCATTGGCTTGTGCATGATTTAGCGATGGTCATTTGTGGCACATTTATAATGAAGTCAAGTTGATTGGACACATGTAATTAATATTTGAATTAATATTGGAATTAATTTTTGTGATTTTAAAAGTATATAACTTTTTCATATACAGTAGAAACTCTATAAAATAATACATTTGGGACCACCAAAATTTATTAACTAAAAGAGTTATTAATTAATCGATAAATTAATAATTATTAATTTATATATTAATTAATATTTTATTAATTTATAGTAGAATACTTAGTTTACAAACACCTTTCAAGCATCCACTTAATAATTGTATACAATGAATGTGTATCAAATGAACGGCCCAATTTGAAAGAAACCTTCAATCTCCCACCTTATTATGCTTCTTGTGTTCAAATTATTGAAAGCGTTATTGGAATTAATAAAGATGATATCGATGAAGAAGATGATGAAAGTTCTACAATGGAGCCCCATTCGCGAAACGAAGCTATTAAAGCGGCAATCACATTGAACAATTTCTTGTTGAGCTATGAGAAAACAACACCAGAAGTTCTTACCATGCTAAGGAAAATTAGAGACGAGATTCAAGGGAAAATTGATTTCAACAAAAAGCAAAAGACAATTGAGTCATTTTTCAAGAAACCTTCATAAATCATTCATGTAATATGCTATATATAAGAATATTAATATTAATTTATATTTTATATGGGGTCTAAAGAAATTATAAAAAATGTATTATCTTATAATTTTAGCGAATTATTAATTTAGCACCCTATCCCCGAGTCGGGACCGGCAAAAAATATTATCTTAGAGATTTTATTAAATAATCGAGTATTATCTACTGTATTAATATTGTATTTATTTATTATTATTATTATTTTATTATTCCATATATAAATTAGTAACTTTTTTGTGCATTAGGAGTTGTATCCCAAGCTTAGGTTTTTTTTTTAAAAAAAAAAAAAAAACAAACTTTGATATTTCACTTTCAACCTAGAAGTTTTATCTTTTTACATTTTAACCCATTTGAATTTTTACTTTTTACTCAAAGGTTTTCCATCTTTTGTAATTTAACACAACACTTTATTATTTACAACTTTGGTCTCCCGTACTTTTTATCTTTCGCAAGTTTTTTGTTTTACATTTCGTCCTAAATTTTGCGAGTTAACATGTGGTAGCGTGCATGTGAGTCTTAACATTTTTTGCTCTATTTTTTCATATTTGACAGACCCGTCGCAACGCGTCTATTTTTTCCCTTTTGGAAAGTTCGCCGTAACGGGCAGCTCCTAGATCGACTAAGTTATTATTTTTCTACGTTTTACGTTTCTGATTAATTTCTTCTGTATTATCGTGTTCGTATATTATCGTGTTCGTGTATTATCGTGTACAGGTATACTCCATATACCAGCCCTAGTCTTGATAGGGTTATAGTGGCTTTTGATTTTTAAGAAGAAAATTAGTGTTCAACAACTAACATGTAATAAGTTAAGATTAATTTGGTATAATTTATAAGTATAAATAAAATAACATGAGGTATTATTAGACTCTACTCTGGTTTATGGTATACTTTACATGATGAATGTTAGATTAGTTATTATAATAATTTAACTATTTTTATCTAAGATATAATTTACTAAAGTTTAAATACAATTTGATAGTAACATAAATATAAGTGCCTTCAACTTTGAGATACATTATGCAATAGGTGGTAGTACTTCCAGCATTAAAGGTTTTTTGTGCATTAGTGAGTTGTATTGTTTTGATTCTTTGTTGTATTTTTCTTTTTCTAAGACAACTATTAATTTTATAAAAATATTACTTTTTTTTATCCTATTTAAAAAATATAACAATTTTTAATGTATTTTTATTAACAATTTTATAATAATTTTTTAACAGAAAAAATATAGCATTTAACAAAAATATATATACCAGATCAGTTTTGTACGAAACTTCAGGGTAAGCGGATTGCTCGTCACTTAATGACTCTTGCGTGTAAGAAGGCTCACCAACGTCTTCTTGTACTCCCGAGGCACTACTAACGAAAAAGTTATTGTCATATTCTTCATGTCCGTACGAGGCACCGTAACCGGCTTTATAATATGGAGACCCATAACCATGATTATAGCTAGGCACGACTAACTGAAAAAAAAAATAACGGTTAAATCATAACGAAACATCTAAAAGCCTTCGTAATAATAAATAAATTTATTTTTATCTCGTTGTAGTTATTTTGCATATACAAGAAACCATAAGTACAAAACTATTAACTAAAACTTAGATAATTTAGTTATTTTACGTATACAAGAAACCATAAGTACAAAACTATTAATTGAAACTTAAAAAGTAAGCAATAAACATATCAAAGATATTTAGATATGTTAGTTATTTTACATTTACAAAAACCATAAGTACAAAACTATTAAGTATAAGTAAACCAGAGACAATGTATGAAAAAATGACAAATGATGCCCAAAATACAATAAAGTTTATAATTTAAAAGCCTTATCTTGGGGAACTTGACGAAGTAGAAAAAAAATATGAACAAACCCATTGACCCAAGTGAGAACAACTGTATAAGTTTTTTGTTATAATTTTTAGTGAGAATGTAACAAAATGATGAAAATCACAACGGTTAAATCATAACAACACAACTAAAAGCCTTCATAATAATATGTAAATTTATTTTTATTTCGTTGTAGATATTTTGTATATACAAGAAACCATAAGTATATGCAATAGGTGGTAGTACTTCCAGCATTAAAGGTTTTTTGTGCATTAGTGAGTTGTATTGTTTTGATTCTCTGTTGTATTTTTCTTTTTCTAAGACAACTATTAATTTTATAAAAATATTACATTTTTAATTAATTTTTTTATCCTATATAAAAAATATAACAATTTTTAATGTATTTTTATTAACAATTTTATAATAATTTTTTAACATAAAAATATAGCATTTAACAAAAATATATATCATTCGTACCTGATCAGTTTTGTACGAAAGTTCAGGTCAATGACTCTTGCGCGTATGACGGCTCACCAACTTCTTCTTGTACTCCCGAGGCACTACTAACGAAAAAGTTATTGTCATATTCTTCATGTCGTACGAGGCACCGTAACCGGCTTTATAATATGGAGACCCATAACCGTGATTATAGCTAGGCACGACTAACTGAAAAAAAAAATATTTGTTAAATCATAACGACACATCTAAAAGCCTTCGTAATAATAAATAAATTTATTTTTATCACGTTGTAGTTATTTTGCATATACAAGAAACGATAAGTACAAAACTATTAATTAAAACTTAGATAATTTAGTTATTTTACGTATACAAGAAACCATAAGTACAAAACTATTAATTGAAACTTAAAAAGTAAGCAATAAACATATCAAAGATATTTAGATATGTTAGTTATTTTACATTTACAAGAAACCATATGTACAAAACTATTAAGTATAAGTAAACCAGAGACATTGTATGAAAAAATGACAAATGATGCCCAAAATACAATAAATTCTATAATTTAAAAGCCTTATCTTGGGGAACTTGACCAAGTAGAAAAAAAAAATATGAACAAACCCATTGACCAAAGTCAAAACATAAGTTTTTTGTTATAATTTTTTGTGAGAATGTAACAAAATGATGAAAAAACAACGGTTAAATCATAACAACACAACTAAAAGCCTTCATAATAATAAGTAAATTTATTTTTATTTCGTTGTAGTTATTTTGCATATACAAGAAACCATAAGTACAAAACTATTAATTAAAACTTAGATAATTTAGTTATTTTACATATACAAGAAACCGCAAGTACAAAACTATTAATTGAAACTTGAAAAGTAAGCAATAAAAATGATGAACACATAAATATTTCACAACATCTACATAAAAATTATACAATTGTTCAAATCGTGGCGTTGGCTCTCAAGGATAAAGAATTTTTTTTTTCAAGAGGTTCCTTTTGTTATATTCTCACTAAAATCTCATCCTTATCTTAGTGAAATTGACGATGTAGAAAAAAATGATGAACACATAAATATTTCTTTAAAATTTTGAGATGATAGCAAGAAGGTTCTTAAATCTTAATTGATATAGAGTAGGTGACAGGAAATAGTGGCAATGGAGATTGATTGTAGTGAGTATATCAAATTCTAATAAAAGATTTAAGTTAAGTCCTATAATATTCTCTCTTTCAATTCAATTCATTAGTAATATTAATAACTAATTAAATTTTGTTTTAATTAATAGATTAATAGATAAATTCATCACAAACTATTTAGTTGAAATAATTACTTCACTTCACTGTTTCTAATGTATAAACTCAAACCCAAGTGTTATTATTTTACACATTTTTTGTGGTGTTAATATGAAATATTAATGCATATATAACTAAAAAATAATTTTTTTAATAACATAACACCATGTTTCTTAGATAATAGCAATTGATTTTTTTAAAGTATTTTTAATAACATAACACCATATTTCTTAGATAATTCCAATTATTTTTTTTACAAATGTAAACATATCATTGACTTATATTTATACTTGATTTACGCAAAATAGATAAAGTAAATCAAACCATATGCTTATCCATTTTAAGAAGTAAAAAAATCATTGATTTTAAAATTATAGATAATTTATATATTTTCTAATCACAAAATAAGAATTGCAAATAATTAATTAATAATATCATTAATGGATTGAGGAATCGAACTATAACTTATCCATTTAAGAAGTATAAAAAAATCATAAATTTTAAAATTATAGATAATTTATATATTTTTAATCATAAATTAAAATTAGATATATTTAATTAATAATATCATTAATGAATTGAAGAAAATAATGTCATGTGACATTATTGTGAGTCTTTTGAATGAGATAATGACATGTGACATTATTGAGAGTCTTTTATTAGAATACAATTAAAGAAGAGAAGATTAATAGTGTTGTACAACATCTAATGCATGTTTTACAAGTTCATCAATTTTTTTTGTCCTTTATTATATTTCGTCATTTAGTGTAAACTTTTTTATTTACTGTTTTTTTTCGTTTACATTAACCAAATTACGTTTCTACCCTTAAATAGTTTTTTTTAATGAACACGTTAATACCGTTTTAGACATATGTTTTCTTATTTTCTTTTTCTTTGCTATAACGAGTGTGACAAAGGTTTTTTTTAGTTTAATATTTTTAAACGAACACGTCGATACTCTTTTAAACATAATTTTTAACTTTTTTCTTTGCTATAACGAGCGCGCCAAAACCGACAATGTTTTCTTTTTCGTTTACCTTAATTTTATCTTTGTTATTTACTATATCGTTTTACCCTTTTTTATTATTTTGATGTTTAGAGTCGAGTTACGACGCAAATAGCATAACCCATTAATATATCATTTTAATTAATTTTACAAATTTATTTATCGGTTGTCATGGTGCGCTATAGGTTCTGAATTCCAACCGCGTCCTTGCGCAACGCGCGGGTAACTACAACCCTAGTTTTATATAATTGTAATCTATTACATAAAGTAATGAATTCGATAAACACGTACATGCAAACAAACCTATTTTGAGATATATTTTAAGTAATTGGTAAATGTAATTTATTGAATAAAGTGATGATTCGATAAACGCGTATGTACATACACACAACCTACTCGTTTGATTCATTGAAAAATTATGAATATGTTGTGAAACAACAAGCCTAATAGCTAAACAATATAGATGAGATGTAAAGAAAAAGAGATTAATATTTCATTCATAGGTGTATCTAATACAAGAGAATACAATGACTATATATATAGGAGATGGTGTCTTGGAAAACAAGCTAAGTTGTTTTCGGAGTTGATAACCACAATAACAATATTTATATTCATAACACTCCCTCTTGGTTATCAACATAATACGCTTGATGATGCCTCGTTAAAAACCTTGCTAGGAAAACCCGGTGGGACAAAACCATAGCTAAGGGGAAAAGAGTGCAGCGTGTAATGCGCATTATCTCCCCCTGATACTTCTGGATCAGGTATGTTGCCTCATTAAAAACCTTACTAAGAAAACCCAATGGGACAAAACTTAGTCAAGGGAAAAAGAGTGCAACTTGAATAAGTATCCCCCAATGTTATGTATCATTTTGATATTGAAAGTTTACATGAAAAAGTATAATATGTTTAGATATGACACCTGAGTGTTATATCCTCTGAATCTCATTATCTAGTTATAAAAGGTCATAAGATGTATGATTGATAAATCTTATATGATTCGAACGTTTAGTCACTTCATATTGATGTTATGTGAAGAAAAAGATTATATACAACGAAAATTTGGATACAATAATTTTCATTGTCACACCTGAGATATATGCTCCTAAAGTAGCATAGCATTATGAGATTCATGAAAATTTTGAAATAATATATACTCGTATAACTGAGTAAAGAATGAAAAGCTATGAAACTTGTTTTGGTTCTACTCCATTCCCAGAAGTGAATGTGAGTAAAGAATAAAAAGCTATTGATCATTGTAAAGATTAGTGATCATGGACATTATTGAGAAAATTGTAATGATGGGATCGACCATGAGAATTATATAATGGTCAAGTTAATAATGAGATTGACTATTAAAACTGTAGTGAAGGTCATAATGAGAACGACCACCAAAAGTGTCAAACTAAAGGAATGTTATATGAGAATATATAGTTTGGAATGATGATACGGTCTTCTCTCATATGTTATGTCTTGAATTATCATGAGTGCAAGTGATACATATTGATCATAAACCAGAAGTTTATACATCATGATTATTTAATTAGTTGGCATGACTGGTTAGACCACACCGAGTCGATGATGTTGTGAAACTTAACGAAGAATCAAAAGATTCTTGTCATCTTTGCTCTCAAGGGAAATTAATGATTCACCAACCAAAGTAGGGTAAGAATCCCTAAATATTCTGGAAGTGATTAAAGGATATGCATATCCCAACATGATACCATTTAGTGTTTTAAATCGATGCATCGTCTAAATGGTTATCAAATCCACAACCTAAAGTTTGTGTGATTCTGGCTTAGCTAATGTGATCACAAGCATATTATTCCAGATTGACATATTTATTTTGGTTGTAATAGTGAATTGGATTCCCAAGTTATTGATCATCATTGGAATACACGTTTTGTTGAGACGATCGCTAAACGTCTATGATTGGTTGCAAAACCTATGATTATGATAGTAGAAGTTCATATGTTATGGACATGTTATTTTACATGCAACATTAATTCACATCAAGCCAACAATTCATAATACTTTGTCCCCGTATCGTTGGTTTTTGGTTAGGAACCAAAGATGTCCCATCAAAGATTTTGGTTGTGCGACATATATTGAAATTGATCCACCACGATGCACAAAGATGGGACCTTAAAAAGTGGCTGGGAATATATGATAATGAATAAAGCCACTGAGGAGATATTTAATTACGGCTCAATTATTTGATATCAATATCAATGGATTAACATTCCCAACATCAGGGGGAGATAAAAAGCAGTTGGAAAATATGAGAGTTGGTATGAAATATCATTGATCCTCAAAAGCTAAAAGTGTGAACCAAAAGTTCAGTTAATAACTCATTTACAAAGATTAGCGAATCTATTACCAGACACATTCATTGACCTTAAAGAGGTGATTTATCACATATGCCAACTGCTAATGCTCCAATTAAGATGAGTGTCCCAGAAGGACAACCACATATTTGTGATGGGTCTATTGCACGTCTAATGCGTGGTAGACTAATTGATTCCAATAATAAAGTTCCTTGAAAGTTGGAGCAAGTAATTAAGATGGTCAAGTCGGGGTTATATTACTGTGGTCTCCTGAAGAGACATTAGACATGATGGTTCTAGAAGAACCTTAGGTACCTGAAAATAAAGAGATCTCATTATATTGTATCATGTCTATGGAATATATGGAATCGAAACAAAATCGACATTGTGACACCCCAGGAAAACCAGGAAACCACACAACCTATCTAGCTTCCTCAGTAACTACGTGCTAAATTTCGGGACAAAATTTCTTTCAAGTTGGGGATGATGCGACAACCCGAGTTTCCAAGGTCTTTCCTCGATTAATCATTACATGTTTCTGAATTGTGTTTGTATAACTTTGTTGCCTTGTGATTTTGCATGTTTACTTTATGATTGAGAGTTTGTGTTGATTAATCATTATACAATTTATTGTTAAGGTGTGAGGATATAGACTGTGAACTTATGAACCATGTAAACCCTATATCATTACTGTTGCGACGAAATGAGCTCAATGAACTTAGAGTTCGTCACACCTCACATGACGAAATCAGAGAGTTCGCCACCTTTGGGATTTCGTCAAAACCATTGCGACGAACTTAGAGTTCGTCGCCCTCCTTTGAGAGTTCGCCATCTTTACCCCGATGAAATCAGGGAGTTCGCCGGCCCAAGTTTCCCTGAAGCCCGGTCAGGGCCCAACATCTTATCAGTTACGCATTTAACGTATTAGGTTGCGTAGATGATCAGTTATCAACCCTAGAGTCTCTCTCTCCTTTCTTCGGTGTGACGGCATTGCTGAGTTCTCCAAACTCTCTCTAGCGATCAATCTATCATTCTTTCTATCTCGGTTAGTTCGTACCGTTGTTTATTTGTGCATGACTTTTTGGTAGATCACTACATGTTTGCGTATGTGTATATATATATATATATATATCTGAATGATAAAGTTCTGTGATTTGAGAATATATGTTCATGGAGAGGGAGGAGGATCTTGTAATGTTGTTAAACCTTTTTGAATGATTCGTTAACTGATTGGGATGGATGGTCGTTTTCGATATGTTACTGATGTATTGTATCATGATGTTAATGATCTGATACGTGGATAGGATTAATGATTGATGGTTAGCTAAAAGGTTGCAAATAAGGTGTCTGTGTCATGTAACTGACAATGATGATTAGGGTTTTCATATAATTATGCATAATTGTTACTTGAATGGATTCCAATGATGTTGATCGTATGATAGAAATGATGATATAATCATGTAACTGTTAGAATGTAATTAGGGTTTCTGTGTTACGAAACTATTGATGATGAAAACCCTGTCCCGATGAAATCACTACCCCGACGAAGACACTGTCCCGACGAAAACCCAGAGCCGACGAAAACCCTTTGGGATTTCGTCGCCCAGGGGATTTCGTCGCCTGGGGGTTTTCGCCGAAGGGATTTTGCCGAAAGTTCTGTCAAGTTGGGAAACAGACACAGTAACTCAGTTAAGTCTGTTAGGTCTGTTAATGGATAGCTATGTTAGAATAAACTAAGAAATCAATTATATCAAATATGAATTGTATGAATTTGATTAGCTGTTTACGTGATACATGATGTTAACTGCCAAGCACACTTTGTGATATAGATTGCATGTGAGTCATTGCGAACATAAACTAATTGTCTATACGTGCATACTATAGGCTTTGACTGAATTGTTTGTGCAAGTAGATAAGCATACCCAGCAAACCAAGGTGAGTTCACACACTTTCTAAGGCATGGGATTCCCGGTGGTTGGGAATGGGTTAAAGAATTAAAACGGAACCTACATATCCTCCTTGGGTAGGATATGTACCGCCATCCTCCATGGGTAGGATGCCAATATTAATCCTGCGTATTCTCCTTGGGTAGAAGTAGAATACGTACGTTCGTCCTCTTTGGGTAGGACAACAACCTTAAACTTACGAGACAAAACTCTATCATGAAGTCCCTCATTTTTATATCGACTTAATCGTCGGGCCAATGACGAGCGGGTCATCAGTTAATAGCGCTATTAGGGTTGACAAGCGTGTACTAATGGAGCTGTGCATTTAGTCAATGAGGATAGACATTGACGTAGGGCACAACTTACTTTCGTCAGTTGTCGTCGATATGGTAACGGTCTAGTGGTTTACGTGGGGAAGCCCCCACTGATTATGGATATGGATTGGGAAATAAAGATACCCTGTTAACTCGTGATTTACGAAACAACTTATGGTTTTCAAAACAAACTACTAAAACTAAACAACCAACTGTGAACTCGCTCAACTTTGTTGTTGACTCATTGTTACATGCCTTGCAGGTCGTTAGGTGCTTATGGAGCTTGCACAGGGAGGAGTGGTCGTTGTGGTACATGGACTGTTGAGTCCTATGTCAAACATTTAAACTTTATGAACAATTACTTATGTTTGGGTTTTACATTTTATTCTTCCGATGGTAACTTAAAGTTGGTTATTTTCTTTTGGACACCAATTATATTGTGGTTGGTTTTATTTATTTAATTAATTATGTTGTTCAATATGATTGGTGGCTTGATCCTGGTCAGTCACACCTCCATGCGGTGATACTCCGCTTGTGGATTTTGGGGGTGTGACAGATTGGTATCAGAGCCATTGGTTATAGCGAATTTGGTTTTAAAAAAAAGGGAAAAGCTTTTTGACAAAACCAGACTATAACCTGTACAGTGCTCAACGATCCACAATGACGCTTCGCTCCACGTGCAAGGCTGAACACTATAGGTGATACGATTTATGTTTATATTGCCTACTTGTTAGTTACATAGTACATTATTCATGGTATGCTTAGATAAATATAGCAACTATTGTTAGACACTTATTGTGTGCTTACTCTCTTCTGTCACTCCACACTCACGCATTGTCACGACACTTTTCTCACCCATGCACTCTTTATTGTGAAGATCATTAGTGGACGTATCAACCTAACTCAAGCCCAGCTAACGGCTTTAATCAATGAACAAGTTACTGCAGCACTCGCAGCCGCTCAGGCAGGAGGTCAACATACTCAGCCTCCTGTGTGTACTTTCAAAACTTTTATGGACTGCCGACCTACTACTTTCAGTGGCACTGAAGGAGCTGTAGGCCTCCTCCACTAGTTTGAGAAGCTCGAGTCTGTTTTCGAGATGTGTGAATGCCCTGAGGCTCGTAGGGTGAAGTATGCTACTGGTACTCTTGAAGGTGTAGCACTCACATGGTGGAACACTCAGGTTCAAATGCTGGGGTTGGTCATTGCTAATGCCACCCCATGGAACGATTTCAAGGAATTAATCAAGGAAGAGTACTGTAATCGTGATGACATCCACAAGCTGGAAGTAGAGTTCTACAACTTAAAGATGACGGGGTCGGAAATTAAGCGTACATGAAAAGATCGAACGAGCTGGCAATCTTGTGTCCCACTATGGTGGATCCTCCTATCAAGCGTATCGAGCTGTACCTTATAGGTTTAGTACCAGAGATCCAGAGCCATGTGACCGCAGCAAACCTCGCCACTATCCAGCAAGTTATTCGTTTGGCAGTCGAGCAGAACAGGCTGCCCAAGCGTATCGGTGCTACTACTACTACTTCTGATGCCCCCAGCGACAACAAATGCAAATGGGATGGAGTCTCAAGCAAGGGTTCCACATCAGCTCAGTCTCAGTCTCAGCAGCAAAAGACTGATGACTACAAGAGCCCTGGTCAGCAATCTTCGGGTAGTCAGGGGCAGGGTGGATACAGAGGAAACCACCTTAAGTGCAACCGATGCAACATGCATCATAGTGGGTCGTGCAACAAGGGTCGTTGTCTGAGGTGTAACAAGCCTGGTCATGAAGCTAAGGATTGCAGGGCGCACGACCGGCAAATCAGAATCGTCTATAACAGCCGCCAGCTCCACAGAATCAGCAGCAGCAACAACAGGGTAACAGTGGATGCTATCAGTGTGGTGCTGAAGGTCACTTCAAAAGAAACTGCCCCCAGTTGAACCAGAATCAGAACAACAACAATAATCAGGGGAACGGGAACAATAACGGGGGTAACAATGATGGCAATGGTGCCAGAGGACGTGTTTTCGTGCTGGGTCAGGGTGACGCGAGGAACGATCCCAACGTTGTGATGGGTAAGTTTCTTCTGGATGACTTCTTTGTTACTGTTTTATTCGATTCGGGTGCCGATACTAGTTATGTGTCCTTAAAAGTTAGTCAAATGCTTAAGCGCACTCCAACACTTTTAAACACCATACACACGGTAGAACTAGCAAAAGGTAAAAGTCTTGAAGCCACACACATAGTTAAGGGTTGTAATCTCGTCTTAGCTGGTCAGACATTCTCTATCGATCTTATTCCTATCGTTCTTGGTAGTTTCGACGTCGTTATTGGGATGGATTGGTTGTCTCAACATCAAGTGGAGATTATTTGCAAGGAGAAAATCGTCCGTATTTCTCGTCAGGTAAAGAACCTCTCATGATTCATGGCGACAAGAGTGGCGCTATTGTGGGCATCGTCTCTTTCCTTAAGGCCCATAAGTGTTTGCGAAAGGGCCACACTGCTATTCTAGCCCTCGTTTCTGATACATCATCGAAAAAAAAGAACATAGGAGACATACCTATTGTGCGTGACTTTCCTGAGGTATTTCCTGAGAAATTACCTGGTCTTCCGCCTCATCGACAAGTCGAGTTTCAAATCGAGCTAGCTCCTGGAGCGGCACCAATAGCTCGTGCGCCTTATCGTCTAGCTCCGTCTTAACTTGAAGAACTGTCCACGCAACTACAAGAGCTCTTGGACAAGGGTTTTATTCGCCCTAGCTCTTCGCCTTGGGGAGCTCCAGTATTATTTGTGAAGAAGAAAGACGGTACCTTCAGAATGTGTATTGACTACCGCGAACTCAACAAGGTGACCGTGAAGAATCGTTATCCCCTCCCACGCATCGATGACTTTTTCGACCAGTTGCAAGGGTCGAGTTACTACTCAACGATTGACCTCATGTCAGGCTACCATCAACTGAGAGTCCGAGACGAGGATATCTCTAAGACAGCGTTCAGAACTCGTTATGGGCATTACGAGTTTCTGGTTATGCCTTTTGGATTGACGAATGCACCTGCGGTCTTCATGGATCTCATGAACCGAGTGTGCAAACCTTACCTGGATAAGTTTGTCATAGTTTTCATCGACGACATCCTGATCTATTCGAAGAGTCAGGAGGAACACGAGCAACACCTGAGGCTTATTTTGGAACTTCTTCAAACAGAGCAGTTGTATGCCAAATTTTCGAAATGCGACTTCTAGCTTCGCGAAGTCCATTTTCTAGGCCACGTGGTAAACAAGGATGGGATTCATGTTGATCCATCCAAGGTAGACTCGATCAAGAACTGGCCTGCACCCCGTACACCAACAGAAATCCGCCAATTGTTGGTTTTGGCGGGCTACTACAGAAGGTTCATCAAGGATTTCTCCAAGATTGCGCAACCTCTCACCTCACTAACTCAGAAAGGAGTCACCTATCGTTGGGGTGATGCACAGGAATCTGCGTTTCAGCACTAAAAAGATAGACTTTGTAGCGCACCAATTCTCTTACTGCCTGAAGGCACAGACGATTTCGTGGTTTACTGCGACGCGTCCATCCAAGGACTTGGTTGCTTGTTGATGCAACGTGACAAGGTCATCGCTTACGCATCACGCCAACTTAAGGTTCACGAAAAGAACTACACTACGCATGACTTGGAGTTGGGAGCAGTGGTTTTTGCTCTTAAGATATGGAGACATTACCTGTACAGTACCAAGTGCATCATTTACACCGATCACAGGAGTCTCGAGCATATCTTCAAGCAAAAGGAGTTAAACATGCGACAACGTCGATGGGTCGAGCTCTTGAATGATTACGAATGCACGATCAAGTACCATCCGGGCAAAGCCAATGTTGTGACCGACGCCCTCAGTCGAGAGGATACTACACCCAAGCGCGTGCGAGCGTTACAACTTACCATCCAATCCAGTCTTCCTACTCAGATACGAGATGCTCAGGTTGAAGCATTGAAAGCAGAGAATATCAGGGCCGAGTCTCTACGAGGATCGAGGAAGCGGTTAGAACAAAAGGAAGACGGCGCTTACTACGTAACATGGCACATCTGGGTTCCACTTTATGGAAACTTACGTGAGCTTGTGATGGATGAAGCGCATAAGTCTCGTTACTCAGTACATCCTGGTTCGGATAAGATGTACCACGACTTAAAGACTACGTACTGGTGGCCTAGCATGAAATCCAACATAGCAACTTACGTCAGCAAATGTTTGACTTGTGCGAGAGTCAAGATTGAATATCAGAAACCATCAGGCCTACTCCAACAACCAGAGATCCTGACATGGAAATGGGAGCAAATTTCCATGGATTTCGTTACTGGCCCGCCTAGATCTCAACGCGGAAATGACACTATTTAGGTGATAGTGGATCGATTGACTAAGTCTGCACACTTCTTGGCTATCAAGGAAACAGACAAGTTTTCTACTCTAGCAGACGTTTACTTAAAGGAAGTGGTTTCGAGGCACGGGGTGCCAACCTCCATTATTTCCGATCGTGATGCGTGTTTTACTTCTGAACTGTGGCAAGCAATGCACAAGTCCTTTGGCTCACGTTTAGACATGAGCACAACATATCACCCGCAAACGGATGGACAGACTGAACGCACCATCCAAACCCTTGAAGACATTCTTAGGGCATGTGTGATTGACTTTGGTAATGGCTGGGAACGACATCTACCTTTAGTGGAATTTTCGTATAATAACAGCTACCACACCAGTATCCAGGCCGCTCCGTTTGAGGCATTGTACGGACATAAATTCCGATCACCTCTTTGCTGGGTAGAAGTTGGTGACAGCCAAATCACTGGCCCAGAACTTGTGGTAGACACAACTGAGAAGATTGCTCAGATACGACAACGAATGGCGGTAGCTCGTGACCGTCAGAAAAGCTACGCTGATAAGCGCAGGAAACCACTCGAGTTCCAGGTTGGGGTTCGAGTGCTACTCAAAGTCTCACCTTGGAAAGGTGTAGTTCATTTTGGCAAATGAGGCAAACTCAATCCGCGTTATGTCGGACCATTCGAAATCATTGAGAAAATTTGTAAAGTCGCTTACATGTTGAATCTACCTGAAGAACTCAGTGGAGTTCACAACGTTTTCCACGTATCAAATCTGAAGAAGTGTCTGTTAGATGAGACCCTCATAGTTCCTTTGAAGGAGCTCACAATCGACGATCAGTTGCGATTCATCGAGGAACCAGTTGAAATCACAGACCGAGACGTTAAGGTTCTCAAGCGCACTAGAATACCTCTTGTTCAAGTTCGTTGGAACTCCCGTCGTGGCCCAGAGTCCACCTGGGAACGAGAAGACCAAATGAAACTCAAGTATCCCCATTTGTTTGAGAAAAGTGCAACCACTGCTGAGGCTGAAGCTACTGCGGAATTTCAGGACGGAATTCCAAACCAACGGGGGGATGATGTGACACCACAGGAAAACCAGGAAACCACGCAACGTATCTAGCTTCCTCAGTAACTACGTGCTAAATTTCGGGACAAAATTTCTTTCAAGTTGGGGATGATGTGACAACCCGAGTTTCCAAGGTCTTTCCTCAATTAATCATTACATGTTTCCGAATTGCGTTTGTATAACTTTGTTGCCTTGTGATTTTGCATGTTTACTTTATGATTGAGAGTTTGTGTTGACTAATCATTATACAATTTATTGTTAAGGTGTGAGGATATAGACTTTGAACTTATGAACCATGTAAACCCTATGTCTTTACTGTTGCGACGAAATGAGCTCAACGAACTTAGAGTTCGTCACACCTCACACGACGAAATCAGAGACTTCGTCGCCTTTGGGATTTCGTCAAAACCATTGCGACGAACTTAGAGTTTGTCGCCCTCCTTTGAGAGTTCACCATCTTTACCCCGACGAAATCAGGGAGTTCGCCGGCCCAAGTTTCCCCGAAGCCCGGTCAGGGCCCAACATGTTATCAGTTACACATTTAACGTATTAGGTTGCGTAGATGATCAGTTATATACCGTAAAGTCTCTCTCTCCTTTCTTCGGTGCGACGGCATTGCTGAGTTCTCCAAACTCTCTCTAGCGATCAATCTATCATTCTTTCTATCTCGGTTAGTTCGTACCGTTGTTTATTTGTGCATGGCTTTTTGGAAGATCACTACATGTTTGCGTATGTGTACATATATCTATCTGAATGATAAAGTTCTGTGGTTTGAGAATATATGTTCATGTATAGGGAGGAGGATCTTGTAATGTTGTTAAACCTTTTTGAATGATTCGTTAACTGATTGGGATGGATGGTCGTTTTCGATATGTTACTGATGTATTGTATCATGATGTTGATGATCTGATTCATGGATAGGATTAATGATTGATGGTTAGCTAAAAGGTTGCAAATAAGGTGTCTGTGTCATGTAACTGACAATGATGATTAGGGTTTTCATATAATTATGCATAACTGTTACTTGAATGGATTCCAATGATGCTGATCGTATGATAGAAATGATGATATAATCATGTAACTGTTAGAATGTAATTAGGGTTTCTGTGTTACGAAACTATTGATGATGAAAACCCTGTCCCGACGAAATCACTACCCCGACGAAGACGATGTCGCGACCAAAACCCAGAGCCGACGAAAATCATGATGAAAACCCTTTGGGATTTCGTCGCCCAGGGGATTTCGTCGCCTGGGGGTTTTCGCCCAAGGGATTTCACCGAAAGTTCTGTCAAGTTGGGAAACAGACACAGTAACTCAGTTAAGTCTATTAGGTCTGTTAATGGATAGCTATGTTAGAATAAATTGAGAAATCAATTATATCAAGTATGAATTGTATGAATTTGATTAACTATTTACGTGATACATGATGTTAACTGCCAAGCACACTTTGTGATATAGATTGCATGTGAGTCATTGCGAACATAAACTGAGTGTGTATACGTGCATACTATAGGCTTTGACTGAATTGTTTGTGCAAGTAGATAAGCATACCAAGCAAACCGAGGTGAGTTCACACACTTTCTAAGGCATGGGATTCCCGATGGTTGGGAATCGGTTAAAGAATTAAAACGAAACCTACATATCCTCCTTGGGTAGGATATGTACCGCCATCCTCCACGGGTAGGTTGCCAATATTAATCCTGCGTATTCTCCTTGGGTAGAATACGTACGTTCGTCCTCCTTGGGTAGGACAACAACCTTAAGCTTACTAGACAAAACTCTATCATGAAGTCCCTCATTTTTATATCGACTTAATCGCGGGGCCAATGGCGAGCGGGTCATTAGTTAATAGCGCTATTAGGGTTGACAAGCCTCACACCGAGCCGGCAGGACGGGCGTGTACTAATGGATCTTGGCACTTAGTCAATGATGATAGACATTGACGTAGGGCACAACTTACTTTCGTCAGTTGTCGATATGGTAACGGTCTAGTGGTTCACATGGGGAAGCCCCCACTGATTATGGATATGGATTGGGAAATAAAGATATTGGTTAACTCGTAGTTTACGAAACAACTTATGGTTTTCAAAACAAACTACTAAAACTAAACAACCAACTGTGAACTCGCTCAACTTTGTTGTTGACTCGTTGTTACATGCCTTGCAGGTCGTTAGGTGCTTATGGAGCTTGCACAGGGAGGAGTGGTCGTTGTGGGACATGGACTGTTGAGTCCTATGTCAAACATTTAAACTTTATGAACTATTACTTATGTTTGGGTTTTACATTTTATGCTTCCGCTGTTAACTTAAAGTTGGTTATTTTCTTTTGGACACCAATTATATTGTGGTTGGTTTTATTTATTTAATTACGTTGTCCAATATGATTGGTGGCTTGATCCTGGTCAGTTACGCCTCCATGCGGTGATACTCCGCTTGTGGATTTTGGGTGTGTGACAGACGTCGTCATACTTATGTATATAATATAGCGCTTGAAATGATGAGGATCATAATTTAAGATCATCCTATGAGAAATGATTGGCCAAAATGGAAGATGCAAATGAGGCAGGGTTGAATTCTCTATTAAAAATGGAAAGTTTTCGGACCAACAGTCCGTACAACTGAAGTTGTAAAACATATTGGATACAAATGGGTTTTTTTTTATGTGAATCATGAATTGAAATCAATAAGCAATATAAGACAAAATTGGTGGCACAAAATATTTGCAACGACCCATGATTGATGATGAGGAGACACATTTTCCAGTGGTGGATGCATTGACTTTCCAATATCTTATTAGTCTGGTAATATAAAGAGAGAATTGACATGCGTATTAGAAATGTTATGTATAATTTTGATACTGAAAGTTTACATGAAAGTTCTTGATGGATTTAAATTGTCAAATTCATGTATATACTATCGAATTGAATATAACAGGAACTCTGCATGAGTATCCTAAAGCAATTGAGTGCTTGAAAGGTTAATTGAAACATCATAACAATGTAATACTTGTGCACCAAGAAACATACATAGAAAACTTGTACCCAGTGATTATGATATCCCAATAAATATTGTACACACATGGTACAATATGGATTTTTGAGATAAAAGCAAGTGTTCATGACATTTTTGCATATGATATAGATATCTATGTGTTATATGGGTAAGTTTATGTAGCAAAACTCATGAAGAGTGAATGCACGTGCATATTTGGATAAGATGGGTAGAATTCCCTCATGGATTGATAATGCCAGAAGCTTTGACATAAAAAACATCAAGAATGTACTATATGAAGTTGATAAAATACGTATGGCTAAAATAGTTAGGTCAAATGTTGTACAACTTGAGATATTCGCATAAAGAGTGATATAAGTTTGATTAAATTAGCCATGTTTTATCAAATTTTACTTTTAAAAGTTCACTATAATCGCAGTTTACAGTGATGATATTTACACATCGTCGAGAGAAACTGTTGAGCTTTTAGATAGAGAATTTTTGAAAGACCTTGACCATGTAATTATTGCTCGACCTATAGTTCGAGCATATGTATAAGTACATCTAGAAGATGTCAGGTCGTTTTAGTATGGACAAAACTTATCCTTTAAGTATGTTAAAGGTTGTTAAGTCACTTGCTATAAGAAAAAAATTATCATCATATCTTACCAAAGTAGGAATTCCCATTCCAAAAGTACCATAATTTCTTTCCAGCTATGCATGATTGTATGTATCTTTTATTTGAATTTATCAACATGATATATCACTGCCCAATGATAAGACATTGGAATGGTATATGTCAATACCCTGAAGGTAAGAATGATATGTGGCTATATTTTACTAACTCGTCAAAACAAGTTTGGTTAGTCTTGTAGATGTAGGAATGTAACAACACACAATCGTGGACATGTGATATTTTTTGAAAGGAGGGACCTAAAGTCTCGTTAGAAGATTATACAACATTGCTCAACATAAAGGATTGCACATTAAGTGATCGAGCAATAAATCATTGTTACCAAATCTTTGTTCGACTTTTAGTGAAGATGGACACACGTCACTTAAAGGATACATGTTAAAATAAGGGGGATACTTATTCATTTGAGTGCTAATAAAACAATTAACTTTGGCCTTATATTTTTTATTTAATAAGATCGATATAAATACTTAAAAAGAATATAACTGCAATAGTGATAATCTTTCGATAAAAACCATTATACATCATTATCTCTTTTATTAATAGCAAGTACGTAACTTTCAAAATATTGTTTGTTCCATAAGGAACAAAACTAAAATATTGTTTGTTTCATAACGAACAAAACTATATGACGAAAGAACCATGAAATCATTCATCTTGAATCATATATTACAGTTATAGAAGCAAACAAATATTTATAAAGATAAGAAAATCAGCAAATAATATGTAAAGATATGAAAATCAACATATGATTTTTAACTTCTAATTTATAGCAATAATTTCTCATCAATAGAAGTTATATAATAACTAGTCATATAATTTCATATAAACACTATATATCTTGTCACTGGAACGTTTCATGTATTCATATATAATACAATCCATGTATATTTTAATGAAGTTCAAATATCAACACATATATGATACATACAAAAAGAAGGTAATAAAACCAATTAAATTAAAGACTATATATGTGATTATCAATATTCAGTTTTGTTTTAGTTTTCTCAACAAATAACAAATATGTCACTCTATGAAAATCAATCATAAAACTTATCACTACAATTTACAATGGTTATAACAAGGTCAAGTAAACAAAATTGTACCATGATATATGAAAATTATTTGTCCATGATTCTTATCAATTTTATTGAATATATTTTAAACATATATATCAATCTTACTTACTGAATATATTTTAGACATATATAGAGTGTCTAACAAAATATATATAATTACTACAAAATAGAGACTCAACCAAATCATGAAAAAGCAATAAATATTAAACCATAATATGTAGTTTTGATAATCCTTTATACTCAAGCCAGGAGTTTGTGCTATATAAAGACTCATGGTTTAGGAACAATACCTTATAATGCACATATTTAAACGAACACACATATTCTTTCACTTTAATAAATGATATGATTTAAAGGATTACAAATTAAATCATTTAAAATCATCAACAAGTCGTATGCTCATTAAAATTAATTCTCACAATTCGAATAGCCTCCAACTTTAACTCATAGTTCCAATATATAAAAGAGACGTGGCAACCAAATATACTGTTTCTCATATTCATATTTCACATAAACAAAAAATGACCGATATTTATAAGTAGTCGATATATTTTTGTAGGCATTATTTTCCTACCTTTTTTAATTACCATAATAAGAAATATAAAAATTATAGCTTCCATATCCATATATAGTTGATATATATAATACTAAGATCACAATGAATAAGCGTTATACCAGCTTAGATTTAAGAATTGTGTATACTAAAAAAATAACAGTTATGTTGGTACCTCATATAGGATCTGTTCGTTAGGAACTTAGATGAATCGACTTTGACTAATGTGCGGAATCTATTTGATCAAATCACAGATGTACGACAAAGTATTCAATGCTAAATTGCTGTCTGATCTTTCTATTCAACTGTTATGAAAGTACAAAAGCACCTGTGAAAGTCAGACTGATAAGAGTTCTCCTCAGAGTCAAAAGTGCTACATGCCATACCCGGATAGGTATTTATAGGCAACTCAGGAGTGTGATAGGTGCTGTCCGACCGAGTGGTAGTCCGCTCGGATGGCTTATCCGGTCGGATGACCATCCGACTGGATGACACATGTCATTCGACGGACATAACCTTTACAATACAAAACCAACTCCTAAGTTGTCATTCTTACTACATACATATTAACATTCAAGTACATAAAATATACAAAACATGACTAAATGCTAACGGAAGCTGCAGACGTATGAATTAACAGACTCCCCCTCGGATGTAGCTGCAGTTCCTTCCAGCATAGTCTTCAGTTCTTCCTGTTGCGCCTTCGTTCTTTCGCTTTCTGTCTTCTCTTTTCAGCTTTTTCCTCTAACATTCTTCGCCTTATATGTCTACCTTCATCGATCCACCATTTTCTATAAACCGGATCACCATCACGCTTTCGATCCCATTTGGGAATCTTGTTTTCCTCTGATTCGATTGACGTCTGGTCTGTTGGTATCGGCTTACCCAATTTTCGCTTGCCAAGCTCAGCTGCACTTTTAGCAATCTCTTCAAACTTCTTGCTGCGATTGTATCTTTTCAAGAATTCATCAATCTCAATATTTCTCCATTTAGTCTTCCAATTTCTTCTTGAGTTGATGTCTTGGGCAAAGCATACATCTACAATCGATTGATATTGTTGTGCTTGTACTTTGTGTCTCTTTTCGTAAACAATTTTGTTGTAGAACAAGCAATTGATATCTTTCTTCGAACAGTTAACAAGCCACATTGGATCAAGAATGCTGATTCTTCGAGACTTTCCAGTGGTCTTATCATATAGAGAGATTACTACTTCAGCTGTTGTTTCATTGTACAACCACCCTTGAAATAGATCATGAAAGTCTTGCTCAATAGTTCTGAGAGGCATATCTTTAAACATCTTGGTGGCTTCACATCCAGAGTTATATCCTTTTTACCATTCTCCAATATCGTAACAATCTGCTCTGGATATTGTGGCTTCCAATCAGGATAACCGTTCTTAGCCTGCCACTTTATGTAGTTCCACAAACATTGATCATGTTGTTTTACTTTCAGACCAAAGTAAAACTGCTTGATATTCTCGTTTTAACCAATTCATCTACATCCCACCACGGAAGGGTACTGATGTCTGATAAAAATTTGAAATACTGCACACCCTCTTCCCGTCTGATGGCGTAGAGCTGAAGATCTTCCGGATAACCCCATGATAAAATATCTCCCCATGAGAGATCTTTATTGTGAGTGAAGTACTGAAGAGCTCTAAGAGTCTTTCTCTTTTTAGGCATAACTTTGAACCACTTCTTCCGTTCTTCAGCAAGGATTTCTCTTGGAATAGTTTCTGGAACACCTTCAGTTGAGACCTTTTCAACAATTTTTCTCCTGATTTCGTCCTCATTTCGGTCTTTGAACATTTCCGCAAATGATGGAAATGTTTCATCAATTCCCGAATAATGAAAATCAGTTTCATCGTCGGATGAATCAGAAGCATCTTCAATGATAACGTCATCGTAATGATCAGCTTCATGGGCATATCTTGGCTTAAATTCCTTCTCTGGTGACTGAGGAATCTCATCCTCAATATCAAACTTGAATTTCCCATATTCCAAACCCAATTCTTCCAACATTTCAGCTCTTGTTCTCTGAACCTCAATCTCCCCCTCTTGTTGAGCATTCAGATAGATAAATGTAGGGTTAGAGAGAAATACCTGATCTGCTTGTTGTTTTCCAGATGATGAGGGTTCATGTTGAGAATCATCCTCCTATTCGTTGATTTCATCATTCATCAATTCTTCAATCCTTTCTTGAACATTAGGATCCTTGATCAATAACCGAGAAGCACCTTGATCATTGTCATCATCACCCTTGTCATCTTTATCATCATTGTCATCTTTCTTATCATCAACATTATCATCTTCATCTTCTTCTTCGTCTCCAAACAATTCTATATCAGAATCGTCTTCAACCATTTCTCCACGTGCTATCTTAGCTTTTCTTCGCTTTTCTTTAATCTTGATTTGACGAGCAACTTCTTTTATGCTATAAGGCACTATGGAAGCTCTACCAACAAGAACAAACTGCTGTGTCTTCCATTCTAACAGCAACATTTCTTTTGCTTTTCTTTTCCTTTGAATAACACTAACTCTCCCAAGAACTTTATTAACATCAAAGGGTTCAGAAGACTCACCTACCAGCATGAAGTGTTGACCTTGTTCATCAATAACATCTTCAATGTCTTGATCCTGAACATCTTCAACTTCTATCATTTCAATGTCTTGTTGAGCTGACGATCCTTCAACTTCAGGCTGACTTGACGAATCAAGAACGTCCTCAACCACGCCCATTCTTCTTTCAGTTGCCTCTTGAGCTAGTAGTCTTTCTCGTTCAAATCTACGCTCTTCAGCTCTTTTTACCTCAACTTCATTGAAAGCAGCATGAATATCAACTTTTAACTGACTTTCAATGATGGCAGTTAACATGCTGAGCTGATTGTCTTTCATCACTTTATCAGCCTTCATGGCTTCCATCTCTATTTTTATTCCTCTTATTTCATTTGCTGAAGCTTCAGAAATCTCACTAATCAGCTGGTTTAATGTCTGATTGATGTCGTTCTGCTTTTCTAGCTCTTTATTCAACTTTGCAATTTCTTCTTGCATGACATCAAAGATCTTTGAGTTATTTTCCAATTTCTCTTCTTGATCTATTAAGACCAATCTGATTTGATCATTTGCCATCATCAGCTCTTCAATTCGTTTCTTTAAAGCATTTCGCTCTGCTTCAACTTTAGCTTTCTCCTTTTCGAGTTCAGCAACCTTCTTCATCAATTCATTTACTGCTTCGTTGTTGAACATATCATAGTCATCTTCAGGAATGTCTTCTGTGTAGATCCCTGTTGCAGTTGGAAGACCTTCAAATATATAATCAAAATTTGTATCTTTTGGATGTGAGGATTCTGGTTTATCTTGTGGAGGTGATAGTGGAGTAGTAGCAGCTTTGTATCCTGTGATTTCAACATAATCATCACCATTCGTCTTCTTTTGAACTTCCATTACAGGTACTTCAACATCTGCACCTCTGGTTCTTTCGGAATCTCCACACTTTGAGCTTTTTCTGTTTCTAGAATCTTTGACATTTCAAGATGCTTTTCTTTCTTTCCACCTTTGTCTTTGGGTGGTTCAGCACCAGATTTCTTTGCTCGAACTCTTCTAGGAACGACTCCAGCTTGAACTGCTTTACGTTTCTTTATTTCTTTCTTTGGCTCATCAGGTTCTTTGTCGGCTTTTTCTTTAGTTGAGCTTTGCCTCTTCCAAGAGTTGTTGGATCTAATTCTGATTCAGACTGAGTTGCTTCAGAATCATCTTCACTTGAATCATCTTGAGCTTCACCTTCAGGTTCTGTGACTTTGACATTTTCAGCTTGAGCACTTGATCCTTGATCCTTTTGAGCTCCGACTTATTCATTTCTTTTTAGATAACTTTCCAGTGTTTGTTTCAAAAGATCAGCTCCTTGTTCAATAACTTCAAATGGCTCTAACACAGTTTCATCTATCAACCTTTGCTGTGGCCCTACAGAAGGCCCTGCAAAACAAACATTAGAAACTTTATTAGAAATGTTTAACAGTTTTAAAATATTATTGCCTTATGACTCCCCATCTCACTGTACCCTTAATCACAATCTTAGGAACTGGTTCCTTTGGAATAGGAACTGCAGAGGATGTCTTGGGACTTCTCTTCCTTTTCCCATCTCTCACGAACCACCATCTGGTTTTCTTTTCAATCATATCACTCATCTTCTTATTTTCATTATCAGAATCACTATCCTGATGTCTCCAAGCATCGTTCTCTGGAGCAACATATGCTAGTGTTTTAATCTTGCATATCTTTCCTTTTGCTCCTGGATTAGGACCCTTAATAAGTCTGCTTATGGTATCTGCTGTCATGTGCCTCAGACCTAAAGGTCCTTGAATTGATCATCAATCATCATTTGTACGAAGGAAGGATACATGATGTACTGCTTGTTTCCAGCTCTTGCATTCTCAGCCATGTAGTCAAATATTACTTGAGAAACATTATACGGCCTATTCAAAATCAGGCAAGTGATAATGTTCATGATGTAATCCGATGTTTCATCATATGCACCCTTCCTGTGCGATAACGCATGAACAACACAATGCACCATAAACTTGTAAGCATGACTGAAACTTGTTTTTAAGATTTTTCCATTTATGTGTCCTGTGAAACCCATTCTGCACCATAATCCTTTTGCAAGACGTTCAGGGATAATGGTTGGATCATTATCAGAATCACCTAAATCTAACATACGTCTCACAACACCAACATTTATCTTAATATCCAAATCAACATTCTGTCCATTCTCATCTCTCTTTGTCACTGTAGAGTAGATCGTCTTATCCTTCTCTTCATATCTTGCAGAATTCCAAAATTGTCTAACATGCGATTCATAAACTCTAGTTTTATCAGTTAATGCCTTAGCAATTCTGCTTTCCCTCAAGAATTTTGCAATATCTTCAATTACAAGTTTTTCTGTATATTCCTTTTCTAACAGACAATAGATGTTATGCGTTTTCTCCGAGTCCTGCAGAAAAATTTTGACTCATAAGGAAAGTCTTGAAATTTCCCCAAAAAAAAAATCTAACTCTGAAGATTTCATAGATCTGTGACTCGGATGGCTGTCTAACCGGATAGCCATCCGACCGGATAGTTATCCGACCCGATTGTCTTTTTTGAAATGATATGCTCACATAGGTCAAACAATGTGTGATGACCACTTGGTCGAGTTTCCATCCGACCGAGTTGTTATCTGAGTCAATGTCATGAATGCACAAATTTCAAGAATACAACAATGTGAATGAGTTGGTTGTCCGGTTGGATTGCCATCCGACCGGATTTTCATCCTAGTCATGAGTATGAATTGGTTATCCGGTCGGATTTCCATCCGACCGGATTGTTATCTGAGTCATGACAAGAGATGAACAGTTGAAAGAGTGTTTTTGAAACGAGTTGTCATCCGACCGGATTGCCATCCGACCGGATTATCAATCTTTTCAAAGTATGCCATCCGACCGGATTGTCATCCGACTCGGAGCAAATGAAAAATTTATTTTGAAACGAGGTGTTATCCGGTCGGATTGCCATCCGACTGGAAGACATGAAAGCTTTGTTTTTAAAATGAGGTGCTATCCGGTCGGATTGCCATCCGACTGGATTACCAAACTTTTCAAAAACATTCTAACAGATAAGCACATAGATTCCAAGAATTTGATCAATTATACATGTTATGCATTGAGAGGTTATCCGGTCGGATTGCCATCCGATCTAAAAGCATATGAAGAACAGACATGAACACATTAGAATCATCTAAAATTTTCTAGGTCTAATCTTCAAATTCAACATAGATCTATGTAGGAAATTTCAGCGCGATCAAAACCCTATGTTCATTATTGTCTAACTCATCCTAGATAGGGTTTAATTTGAGAAAGAACCTACCGACTGCCGTATCGTTCAATCCTTAGATCTATACATTTAAGCATGTTATTGCACAAATTGAACCGGTGAATCTATAGATCTGAACATTGTGAACAAAACCCTATGCTTGAATCTCATAAAAATTGACTAAAACTTCCTAGATCTAACCTAAAAGGCTCTGACAGTGACGTCATCGGTCAAGAACAAACAACAAACATCAATTTTTATCATATTTCAGCAAGGAAAACATACCTTTACCATTGTAAAAGTTGTGCTAACCAACGATCCAACGATTTGTGCAAAGAAGTATGAAGAAAATAAGATCAGAAAATCAAAAGTGTGAGAGAGTAGAATGGTTATACGAGCGAGTAACCTTTTTGTCACACCCCCAAAATCCACCCGCGGAGTGTCACCGCTTGGAGGCGTGACTGACCAGGATCAAGCCACCAATCATATTGAACAATATATAGAGTAAATGTAATTCAACCAAACCAATATGAGAGGTGTTTAAAACTTAAGTACACGTTCAATGTTTAGCGGAAGGATAAAGGTAAACCCAACATAAGTATAAGTATGAAATGTCATAATGTTTAACAAAACATTCACGATCCTTGTCCACAACGACCGCGCCTCCCAGTACAAGCTCCATGTATACCTAACGACCTGCAAGGCATGTAACAGAGAGTCAACAACTAGTTGAGCGAGTTCACAGTTGGTTGTTTAGTTATAGTGTTCGTTTCGTAAATCGTATGTTTGTTTAGTAAACCATGTATCATGTATATACTTGTATCGCGGCCCTCCAGGCATGTTTGCGAAGATTAGTGGGAGTTTCCCATGTATTGTAGACTAGTTATATTTGTATCGCGGCCCTCCAGGCATGTGTGTGAAGTTTAGTATTAGTATCGCGGCCATTCCAGGCATGTGTGCGAAGATTCGTATTCGTATCACGGCCTTTCCAGGCATGTGTGCGAAGAGTAGTATTGGTATCACTAGTCTAGCAGTATCTATAAGTGACCTTCCCTTAACGAGGTCAGTGATCCGTAATTCCCATTAACAATGTAAGTGCAAGTAACCATTCAATCCCATTCCCTACCCCGGGAATCCCATGCCTTGGTATGAGTGTGAACTCACCTTGGTTTGCTCGGCAGATACACAGAAAGGTTACTTGAGCTAAGAGAGGTCAACCACGTCCTAACATAGTTACCATACAAGTCAGGTTTTGGTTCAAGTACTGCACGTATGTTTACACATAAACTAACAGGTTTCGAGTACGTATGGATCATGGCAAACACGAAAACAGTCAAGCACATCAGTTACACACGTAAAGCCCAACTTGTGCGACTAGAATGTATTGGGCTGAATTGTAAGTCCACCAACATCTTGTGCGAGTGGATCGTTGAAACCCAAACACTGCATACGACCCAATAAACAAACAGGAGTCTCGTACGGTCCGGACGGACTTGTGCGACCCGGATAATCTTGTGCGATTGGGATTTTGGGCTTTGAGGCCCATCCGTATAATAGTGTGTGTATGGCCCAAGCCTTGTGCGATCAGCACTAACTTGTGCGATCCACAAGGTCTTGTGCGATCATGCAAAAGCTTGTTGTACGCTGTGTTTAATCAGTTGTATTAGTCTTGTACGACTGAACTTGTGCGATCAGATCTTGTATGATCTGATCTTGTGCGATCAGAAACATGTGCGATCGAGAAAGAGCTTGTGCGATTCGTTTTACTTATCCAGATATTATGCTATTCGGTTACAATCATTCAAAAGTTTCCAAACTTCCATTCAATCAATCAATGCTAACAGTTTCAATCATGCATAATCTCGATCAAACCAAGCAAATCTTCATTAATTCATATGAACCCTAATCATATTCTAAACATAAACATCAATCATAATTATCAACACGGCTCATGAACTTGATTACTAGCATGCATCCTATCAACGCAACAATCATTCGAACATAGGCACATCACACCCGATTGACATATGTTCGGTTCTAAATCATGGCTCACAACTTAAATCCCTAGCATGCTTAACAATGTAATAAACCAACAATTCATCCATATATATTAGTCTACAGCCGATTAATCATGCAATCATTAACAACATCAAAGGATTAACAACCCTATATGATCCGTACATACCATATATGTGAGCCGATTATGTGAATATCAATATTAACCATTTACATCATCAATCCTATATCATTCCTACCTCATCATGTAGAGCATGTAGAGTACAACATCATACAATCATGAAAGCAATAGAACACTAACCGGTTGGAGAAAGGACAAGGATTGATTCAGATAGAAAAGCTTAGAGAGAGATGAAGGTGTTGCCGTTGAGTTTGGGAGGGAGAGAAGGAGAGGTATTAGGGTTTTGTGTGTTTTCTTGTTTTGCAACCCTTGAGAAGTGTTAACCTCCCCATGAGGTTATGCGTATGAGAGGTGGGCCGAACCCATCATGGGCTGCCCATGTGTTTCGAGTATAAGGGGGTGCAGGGTTGGGCCGAGAGGATGTGAAAGATAAAGGACGAGTTGTGCGGCCCAAGGGGCTTGCGCGATTGAACGGTTGTAGTGCGGTTACAACATATACATACATTATTCACATAATCATATAACATAACAAACATAACATTCATTAATCACCAACGTTCACATAGTCACGTAATGTTTGAACACGTTACACTAAGCACAAAGATAGGTTCTGAATTACGAGTTGTCACATTATCCCCAACTTGAAAGAAATTTCGTCCCGAAATTTAGCATGCGGTTACTGAGGAAACTAGTTGTGTTAAATAGTTTACTGATTTTCCTGGGGTGTCACATCATCCCCCCGTTGATTTGGAATTTCATCCCGAAATTCCGTAGTAGCTTCGGCCTCAGTAGTAGTTGCATTGTTTTCGAATAAGTGGGGATACTTGAGTTTCATTTGATCTTCTCGTTCCCAGGTGAACTCTGGGCCACGACGGGAGTTCCAACGAACTCATACAAGAGGTATTCTAGTGTGCTTGAGGACCTTAACGTCATGGTCCGTGATTTCAACTGGTTCCTCGACGAATCACAACTGTTCGTCGATAGTGAGCTCCTTCAAAGGAACTATGAGGGTCTCATCTGACAGACACTTCTTCAGATTCGACACGTGAAAGACGTTATGAACTCCACCGAGTTCTGCTGGTAGGTTCAGTTTGTAGGCCACTTTGCCTATTCTTTCTATGATTTCGAACGGTCCGACATACCGCGGATTGAGCTTGCCTCGTTTGCCAAAACGAACTACACCTTTCCAAGGTGAGACTTTGAGTAGCACTCGATCCCCAACCTGGAACTCGAGTGGTTTCCTGCGCTTATCAGCGTAGCTTTTCTGACGGTCACGAGCTACCGCCATGTGTTGCCGTATCTGAGTAATTCATTCTATTGCGTCTACCACCATTTCTGGACCCGTGATCTGACTATCACCCACCTCTGCCCAACAAAGAGGTGATCGGAATTTACGCCTGTACAATGCCTCGAATGGAGCGGCTTGAATGCTGGTATGGTAGCTGTTGTTATACGAAAACTCCACCAAAGGGAGATGTTTTTCCCAGCTGTTGCCGAAATCGATGACACATGCCTGAAGCATGTCTTCTAAAGTTTGAATAGTGCGCTCAGACTGCCCATCCGTCTGAGGGTGATAAGCCGTGCTCATGTCTAATCGTGAGCCAAAAGATTTGTGCATTGCTTGCCACAGTTCTGAAGTGAATCATGCATCACGATCGGAAATAATGGAGGTTGGCACTCCGTGCCTCGAAACCACTTCCTTCAAGTAAATGTCTGCTAAAGTAGAGAACTTGTCTGTTTCTTTGATAGCCAAGAAGTGAGCGGACTTTGTGAGTCGATCCACGATCACCCAAATAGTATCGTTCCCACGTTGGGATCTAGGTAGGCCAGTAACAAAATCCATGGAAATTTCCTCCCATTTCCATTGTGGTATCCTTGGTTGCTGAAGTAGGCCTGATGGTTTCTGGTATTCCGTCTTGACCCTCGCGCAAGTCAAACATTTGCCGATGTAGGTTGCAATGTGGGCCTTCATACTAGGCCACCAATATGTCGTTCTGAGATCGTGGTACATTTTGTCCGAACCTGGATGTACCGAGTAGTGGGACTTATGAGCTTCATCCATCACAAGTTCGCGTAAGTTGCCATAAAGTGGGACCCAAATACGCCCCGTTACGTAATAGGCGTCGTCTTCCTTCTGTTCTAACCGTTGCCTTGAGCCGCGTAGGGCTTCAGCCCTGACATTTTCTGGTTTCAATGCCTCTACATGAGCATCTCGTATCTGTGTAGGAAGACTAGACTGAATAGTAAGTTGTAGTGCTCGAACGTGTCTAGGCGTAGTGTCTTTTCGACTTAGGGCGTCAGCCACCACATTGGCTTTGCCTGGATGGTACTTGATGGCACATTCGTAATCATTCAGTAGTTCAATCCATCGACGTTGACGCATGTTCAATTCCTTCTGCTTGAAGATATGCTCGAGACTCCTGTGATCGGTGTAGATATGCTCGAGACTCCTGTGATCGGCAATGAGAGGATAGGTGTGCTGCAGAGTCTATCCTTTAAGTGTTGAAAAGCTGCTTCTTGTGTATTACCCCAACGATAGGTAACACCTTTCTGTGTCAGTAGCGTAGGCGGCTGTGCAATCTTTGAGAAGTCTTTAATGAACCGTCTATAATAACCCGCCAAACCCAAGAATTGGCGTATTTCCGTTGGTGTACATGGTGCAGGCCAGTTCTTAATCGAGTCTACCTTGGATGGATCAACATGAATCCCATCCTTGTTTACCACGTGGCCTAAGAAGTGGACTTCACGAAGCCAGAAGTCGAATTTCGAAAACTTGGCGTATAACTATTCTGTTCGAAGGAGCTTCAAATTAAGCCGTAAGTGCTGCTCGTGTTCCACTTGACTCTTGGAGTAGATCAGATTGTCGTCGATGAAAACAATCACAAACTTATCTAGGTAAGGCTTGCACACCCGGTTCATAAGATCCATGAAGATTGCCGGTGCGTTTGTTAACCCGAATGGCATGACAAGGAACTCGTAGTGGCCGCAACGAGTTCTGAATGCTGTTTTGGAGACGTCCTCATCCCGGACTCTCAGTTGATGGTAGCTTGACCTTGGATCAATCTTGGAATAGTAGCTCGACCCTTGTAGCTGGTCGAACAAATCATCAATACGTGGAAGAGGATAACTATTCTTCACAGTCACCTTGTTGAGTTCACGGTAATCAATGCACATCCTGAAGGTACCGTCTTTCTTCTTTACAAACAGTACTGGAGCTCCCCAAGGCGAAGAGCTAGGACGAATAAAACCCTTATCCAAGAGCTCTTGTAATTGCTTAGACAATTCTTCAAGTTCTGTTGGAGCTAAGCGATACGGTGCGCGAGCTATGGGTGCTGCTCCAGGAGCTAGTTCTATCTGGAATTCGACCTGGCGATGAGGCGGTAGCCCAGGTAAATCTTCAGGAAACACTTGAGGAAAATCGCGTACAACTGGTATATCCTCTAGTCTCTTTTATTTCGTCGATGCGTCTGTAACAAGTGCCAAAATGGCAGTGCGACCCTTTCGCAAACATTTCTGAGCCTTCAAAAAGGAGATGATGCCAACCACGGCACCACTCTTGTCGCCTTGAACTTCGAGAGATTCTTTACCAGGACGGGGAATACGAACAATCTTCTCCTTGCATAAGATCTCTGCTTGCTGTTGGGATAACCAATCCATCCCAATAACAATGTCGAAACTACCCAGAACTATAGGAATGAGATCGATGGAGAAAGTCTGACCAGCTAAGACGATGTTACAACCCCTGACTACGTGTGTGGCCTCTAAACTTTTACCATTGGCTAACTCTACGACATGTTTGGTGTTTAAGGGCGTTGGTGTACGTTTTAACATTTGACTAACTTTTAGAGACACATAATTGGTATCCGCACCCGAATCAAACAAAACAGTAACATAAAAGTCATCGAGAAGAAACTTACCCATAACCACGTTAGGATCATTCCTTGCATTACCCTGCCCCAGCACGAACACACGACCCCTAGCGTCGTTGCCATTATTGTTTCCCCCGTTGTTGTTCCCATTGCCCGGATTATTGTTGTTGTTGTTGTTGTTGTTGTTCTGGTTCTGGTTTAACTGGGGGCAGTCACGTTTGAAGTGGCCTTTAGCGCCACATTGATAGCATCCCCTGTTGCCTCGCTGCTGTTGCTGCTGCTGGTTTCGTGGAGCAGGTGGTTGTTGTTGCTGCTTCTGATTCGCAGGTCGTGAGCTCCTGCAATATTTAGCCTCATGACCCATCTTGAGGCACCGCTGACAACGACCCTTGTGGCACTGGCCGTTGTGGTGCTTGTTGCAAGTATTGCACCTTGGGAGGTTTCCTCGATATCCACCCTGTCTTTGATTGCCCGAAGATTGCTGACCAGGGCTCTGGTAGTTATCAGTCTTTCGCTGCTGAACATGAGACTGAGCTGTAGCTGAACCCTTGCTGGAATCCCTACCCCATTTCCGCTTGTTGTCACTGGGAGTAGCGGAAGTGGTAGCATCGGTAGCACTGATACGTTTAGGCAGCCTGTTCTGTTCCACTGCCTGATCTGTGAGGCGATGAGCAAGACGTTGAATATCCTGGATATTATCAAGGTTGGCCGATGTCACATGACTTTGAATTTCTGGCGCTAGCCCCTTGAGATACAACTCAATACGCTTGATAGGAGGGTCCACCATAGTTGAGCACAGGATGGCCAGCTCGTTTGACCGTTTAGTATATGCCTCAATTTCCAACCCCGTCATTTTCAAATGAAAGAACTCCACTTCTAACTTGTGGATGTCATCACGTGTGCAGTATTCCCGCTTGATTAGTTCCTTGAAATCATTCCAAGGGGTGGCGTTAGCAGCTGCCAACCCTAAAAGTTGAACTTGCGCATTCCACCATGTCAGCGCGATTCCTTCCAGTGTGCCAGTGGCGTACTTCACCCTGCGAGCCTCAGGGCATTCACACATCTCAAACACAGACTCGAGCTTTTCAAACAAATGGAGGAGTCCCACTGCTCCCTCCGTGCCACTGAATGTGCTAGGACGACAGTCCATGAAATTCTTGAAAGTGCAAACAGGTGGCTGAGCGTGTTGACCTCCTGCTTGTGCGGCTGCAAGTGCCGCAGCAACTTGTTCGTTAATGAGAGCCGTCAACTGGGCTTGTGTCATGTTAATGCGTCCAGCCATGATCTTCATAGCAAATGTAACATATGTGAGAGAGGTTCGTGAACAGTGCGATGACAGAAGAGAGTAAGCACACAAGTGTTCTCAAGCAACAATGAATAGTAGGCAATGTAATCTAAGCATACCACGAGCAAAGTTCTATGTAATCTAGCAAGTAGATAATGTAAACATGAATAGTAGTACCTAGTATGTTGAGTCTTGCACGTGGAGCGAAGCGTCGTTGTGGATCGTTGAGCACTGTACAGATTATAGTCTGGTTTTAATAAAAACGTTTTCCCCTTATTAAAACCAAGTTCTCTACAACCAATGGCCCTGATACCAATCTGTCACACCCCCAAAATCCACCCGCGGAGTGTCACCGCTTAGAGGCGTGACTGACCAGGATCAAGCCACCAATCATATTGAACAATATATAGAGTAAATGTAATTCAACCAATCCAATATGAGAGGTGTTTAAAACTTAAGTACACGTTCAGTGTTTAGCGGAAGAATAAAGGTAAACCCAACATAAGTATAAGTATGAAATGTCATAATGTTTAACAAAACATTCACGATCCTTGTCCACAACGACCGCGCCTCCCAGTACAAGCTCCATGTATACCTAATGACCTGCAAGGCATGTAACAGAGAGTCAACAACTAGTTGAGCGAGTTCACAGTTGGTTGTTTAGTTATAGTGTTCGTTTCGTAAATCGTATGTTTGTTTAGTAAACCATGTATCATGTATACTTGTATCGCGGCCCTCCAGGCATGTTTGCGAAGATTAGTGGGAGTTTCCCATGTATTGTAGACTAGTTATATTTGTATTGCGGCCCTCCAGGCATGTGTGTGAAGTTTAGTATTAGTATCGCGGCCATTCCAGGCACGTGTGCGAAGATTCGTATTCGTATCGCGGCCATTCCAGGCATGTGTGCGAAGAGTAGTATTGGTATCACTAGTCTAGCAGTATCTATAAGTGACCTTCCCCTAACGAGGTCAGTGATCCGTAATTCCCATTAACAATGTAAGTGCAAGTAACCATTCAATCCCATTCCCTACCCCGGGAATCCCATGCCTTGGTAAGATTGTGAACTCACCTTGGTTTGCTCGGCAGATACACAGAAAGGTTACTTCAGCTAAGAGAGGTCAACCACGTCCTAACATGGTTACCATACAAGTCAGTGTTTGGTTCAAGTAATGCACGTATGTTTCACACATAAACAAATAGGTTTCGAGTACGTATGGATCATGGCAAACACGAAAACAGTCAAGCACATCAGTTACACACGTAAAGCCAAACTTGTGCGACTAGAATGTATTGGGCTGGATTGTAAGTCCACCAACATCTTGTGCGAGTGGATTGTTGAAACCCAAACACTGCCCGGCCCAAAATAACAAAGTAGTCCAACATGCATATGGCCCAATAAACAAACAGGAGTCTCGTGCGGTCCGGACGGACTTGGGCAACCCGGATAATCTTGTGCGATTGGGATTTTGGGCTTTGAGGCCCATCCGTATAATAGTGTGTGTGTGGCCCAAGCCTTGTGCGATCAGCACTAACTTGTGCGATCGACAAGGTCTTGTGCGATCATGCAAAAGCTGTGTTGTACGCTGTGTTTAGTCAGTTGTATTAGTCTTGTATGACTGAACTTGTGTGATCAGATCTTGTATGATCTGATCTTGTGCGATCAGAAACATGTGCGATCGAGAAAGAGCTTGTGCGATTCGTTTTACTTATCCGGATATTATGCTATTCGGTTACAATCATTCAAAAGTTTCCAAACGTCCATTCAATCAATCAATGCTAACAGTTTCAATCATGCATAATCTCGATCAAACCAAGCAAATCTTCATTCATTCATATGAACCCTAATCATATTCTAAACATAAACATCAATCATAATTATCAACACGGCTCATGAACTTGATTACTAGCATGCATCCTATCAACGAAACAATCATTCGAACATAGGCACATCACACCCGATTGACACATGTTCGGTTCTAAATCATGGCTCACAACTTAAATCCCTAGCATGCTTAATCATGGCTCACAACTACAGCCGATTAATCATGCAATCATTAACAACATCAAAGGATTAACAACCCTATATGATCCCTACATACCATATATGTGAGCCGATTATGTGAATATCAATATTAGCCGTTTACATCATCAATCCTATATCATTCCTACCTCATCATGTAGAGCATGTAGAGTACAACATCATACAATCATGAAAGCAATAGTACACTAACCGGTTGGAGAAAGGACAAGGATTGATCCGGATAGAAAAGCTTAGAGAGAGATGAAGGTGTTGCCGTCGAGTTTGGGAGGGAGAGAAGGAGAGGTATTAGGGTTTTGTGTGTTTTCTTGTTTTGCAACCCTTGAGAAGTGTTAACCTTCTCATGAGGTTATGCGTATGAGAGGTGGGCCGAACCCATCATGGGCTGCCCATGTGTTTCGAGTATAAGGGGGTGCCGGGTTGGGCCGAGAGGATGTGAAAGATAAAGGACGAGTTGTGCGGCCCAAGGGGCTTGCGCGATTGAACGGTTGTAGTGCGATTACAACATATACATACATTATACACATAATCATATAACATAACAAACATAACATTCATTAATCACCAACGTTCACATAGTCACGTAATGTTTGAACACGTTACACTAAGCACAAAGATAGGTTCTGAATTACGAGTTGTCACACTTTTGACCGAACCATTGACCCTCTATTTATAGTGTCACATGAGAAGGATGGTTGTCCAACCGGATTGCCATCCGGTCGGATTGCTATCCGAGTGAGGCACACAATTGTCTTTAAGCTTTTGACCTTTTGACTTTTTGACTTTGATTTTATCAGTGTTTAAGAATCCACTTAAGTATCTAGGTCCAAATTAATGACCCTAGGCACTTAATTTGCCTACCAAGTCCAACTTAATGACCTTGGATGACCCGAAACAAAGCATACTGACGATTTGTTCAATCTTTTTCAAACATTTTTCTGAAAATTAAAAGTTTCAATTTAATGAACTTGCATTTGACATTTCATATTTACAGGTTTATCATGATAATCTCCCAACTCTTCTTCCAGCTCAGAAACTTCCTGCATTTGCTTCAAACTGTGATTCTGAAGATCAGCTTTCCGCTTTGGTTTGTCAATAAAACAAATCAGAAATGTAAAATCTTTTTGGAACTTGAGAAAGTTTCTAGACTAGCAATCTATGAAATCTTTTTGGGTTTTGGAAGTTAAACAGGAAAGAAATGCAGTAAACATAAACTATTTACAAACATATTTTTGGTGAGCGTGTTAGGGAATCATATCAGCTTCCAACAAGCTACAAGTACCGTTAAGCTTAGATTTTATACTCAGAATTAAACAATTCGCTTAGATTGCAGATATTCTGATCCGTTTTAAATTTTACACAAGTTTCAATCTGTTCAGGATACGAATTTAGTGTTTTAGAAACTTAGCTTTTACGCGTGTAACATCTCAGAATATAGTCCCGGATCCAGACTACTATATTCAGTCTTACAGGTGAGTGCACACTGATGATATCTGTAAGGGGTAAATGCGAGGCCATGAGAGATCAGGCTAGAACTTCCATTCGTACAGAGAGATGATGGCTCGACTTTAGGTGGGTCCCGATTGGGGATCTTTTATTTCAACAGCACATGATTAGCATTTTGCAATGTTTCATCATTTTTTATGCTGAGGGTGAGCTTTAAGAATAAAGCAAGTGCAGAGTATAATATGAGGACTAGGCTATTGCTTTCGCAAAATCAGAAGTCCTGGTATAATACCCTAGATATCATCACGTACAAAGATTTGTATGTCAGAAATAGAGCCTTTCAAACAGGATTTCAGGGGTTACCTACATATCCGAGAGATGTTCCCCACATACAAGCAAGTAATTATTTAGGTTTATATCCCGATCAAACCTACTAAATGTGTAAAAACCTACCGGCATATAATCAGCGAGACTGCTTAACACATTTAAACTTTACAATTCTTTAGCATACTGTAACTGTCTAGCTTATGTACTATCATTTTCCCTTTTTACACAAGCTCTTTTTCAGTTTTCTATTGTTTTTGGATTTTTGAAATTTCTCATGTTCTTGGGTTTTTTGAATTTTTTATTGTTTTTGTATTTTTTTGAAAATATTATCTCCCCCTAAATACCAAAACATCTAAAAATTCGATAAACCATTGCAGATTGCTTTTCAACATCTTCTACAGTGGTATCTTCATCAACGCCAATGATCCCATCCGTAACCGATAATGACTTCATACCATTAAGTTTCAAAAGATATTGAAAACGAGTTTTGTCAAATGCTTTGGTATGTAAGTCAGCTTTTTGCTCATCGGTGTGGATCTTTTCTATTCGTATCAACCTTTTTTCGAAACAGTCTCGAATAAAGTGATGACGAATTTCAATGTGTTTGGTTTTAGCGTGATGAACAGGATTTTTTGTTATGTTTATTGCTGCCTCATTATCACTAAAGATAGGGGTGGTAAGAAATTGCAAACCGTAGTCGCGCATCTGTTGCTGGATCCACAAGATTTGGGAGCAGCAGTTGCTAGCAGATACATACTCAGCTTCACATGTAGACAAAGCAACAGAGGTCTGCTTCTTACATTGCCAGGTGACCAATCTTGGTCTGAAAAACTGACATCCCGAAGTTGTTGATTTAGCGTTCACTTTGCAGCATCCAAAATCTGAATCCGAGTACCCCTCAAGCGTGAAGTCACCATCCTTTGGATACCACAACCCCAATGATGGAGTTCCTTTCAGGTAGCGCAATATCTGTTTAACGATCATCATATGCGAAGCTCTGGGGCTTGATTGAAATCGGGCTGCGAGGCAGGTAGGATACCTAATGTCCGGTCTCGATGCCTTCAAATACATCAGCGATCCGATCCTGGAACGATACAACGTTTCATCTACCCTTTCTCCGGTGAGGTTAGGGTTTATTCCATGGTTTGTCGCTAACGGGGTTGAATTTGGTGACATTCCTGACATCCCAAATTTCTCTAGGATATCGTGAACGTATTTCGTTTGATGTATGAATGTTCCCTCGGGTAGTTGATCAACCTGAAGACCCAAGAAGAACTTCATCTCACCCATTGATGACATTTCAAATTTCTGCTTCATCACTTTTCAAAGTCCTTGCAGAGATCTTCATTTGTTGACCCAAAAATTATGTCATCCACGTAGATCTGTACTATCAGAAGATGGTCGTCGACTTAATTTATGAAGAGGGTGGCGTCTATCTTTCCTCGGATGAAGTTGTTGGCTAGCAGATGTTGAGACAGGGTCTCGTACCAGGCTCTCAAGGCCTGGTGTGTAAGCCGTATAACGCCTTATCCAAGAGATAAACCTTGTCTTTTTGGATTGTGTCGGTGAAGCCCAGTGGCTGTCCGACATAGACCTCCTCCTTCACTTTACCATCGAGAAATGCCGACTTTACATCTAGCTGGTACACTTTAAATCCTTTCCAAGAAGAAAATGCTAGGAAGATTCTAATCGCTTCGAGTCGAGCAACTGGAGCATATACTTCGGTGAAATCTATTCCCTCCTGCTGACTGAAACCCTGGACTACGAGTCTAGCTTTATTGCGAGTAATAACCCCTCGATCATCCCTCTTGCACTTGAATACCCACTTGGTGTTGATCTTCCTATGACCATCAGGCAAATCCACTAGTTTCCCGACTCCCAACTTTTCAAACTGGTTCAGCTCCTCTTGCATAGCGTTGACCCAGGAATCTTCAGTTAGTGCTTCCTTGTAGGTTCGCGGCTCAATCTGCGAAATGAAACAACTAAGTGAAAACTCTGTTTGTAAAGGAGCAACAGTAGAATAAAAACAAGTAAGTCCTTGGTCAATTTGTCGTCTGGTGCGGACGCCTGATTGCAGTTCTCCGATAATCAACTCCTCTGGATGATATGACAGAGTTCTCGTTATCACCTCGCCTGGAACATCTACCTCGCCTTCCAAATTTGTGACATTCTACTTTGCACCTTGTTCACTGACTGGAATTGTTTGATCTGAAAACTGGATGTGCTCCCCCTCAGACTCTGAATCACCACGATCAAATGTTGGCCCATTATCAGGTATTGATTCATTATTTGTTGTCGTCTGATTATCAGGAGCTTGTTCACTTTCTGGAGATGAAGGAGTTTGCTGAATATCATCATGTCCACCAGCATTGCTTGGACCGGCTTCATCATCATTTGAAGTTTGCCGTTGACTTCTAGAAGACTTAGCTGGAAATCTTTCTTGTGATGATTCATATTCTCTCAGAATATCCAACTCATCAAAGAACTCTGGTTCTTCCTCCATGTCGAATGAATCCCACAGAGTATCATAATTGAAGCGCCATGAGTCACCAGGATTCTGAGGTGGCATTGTATAACCTTAACATTCAACATTATGTGCTTCAATGATCCGCTTTAAACTTGGAACAAAGACTCGTTTCAATGATCCTTCGATGCTTTTTGGACCAAATTTTCCAAAAGGCTCTAGAACAGTGCAAGGAGACCCAAACGGTTCCAGATACTCCAAGTTAGGTTTACGGTGGTTGATCAATTCGAAACACGTCTTGTTGAATTTCTTCACTGTAAGAACCCGGTTGAGTGTATAGCAAGCGGCTGACACTGCTGCTGTCCAAAAGTTGACAGGTAATTTTGAATCAGCAAGCATCGTCCTGGCCGTTTCAATTAGTGTCCTATTCTTTCGTTCAGCTACTCCATTTTGTTGTGGAGTGTAAGGAGCACTAAATTCTTGCAATATACCTCTCTCATCACAATATACTTCCATTTTGTTGTTCTTGAACTCCGTACCGTTGTCACTTCTGATTCTTCTAATACGAGCTTGGTACAAGTTTTCAATCTTTCTGAACAACATTATCAAACTTCCAAAAGTCTCATCTTTTGTCTGCAGAAATGATACCCACGAAAATCTGGAGTAGTCGTCAGTTACTACAAGACAGTAGAAATCACCAGTTATGCTTTTGACGTTCACTGGACCAAAAAGATCCATATGAAGTCTCTCTAACGGTCTCGAGACTGAGTTAACTTTCTTTTGAGGATGTGATTTCTTCTTTTGCTTGCCTTTGATGTAGCTAATGCACTCCCCTTCCAGATGGAAACCTTTTAAATGAACACCGTTTACTAAGTCATTGTGTACCAAGTAGTTCATTTTTCGTAGGTGAATATGGCCCATCTTTCGATGCCATAATTGTGACTCCTTTTCGGTGGCTCGTGACATGAAGCAGTGAGCCTGACCCGTGGTAGTAGTAGCTACACTCATGTCCAACACGTAAAGATCATTGACTCTTGGTACTCTCATGATAATCCACTCTTCAGGGACAACAAACCTAGGTTTCAGAATCAAACATTCCTTATCCGTAAAGTGCGTTGTATACATAGGATCACAGATCTGAGAGATGCTCGGAAGATTGTTTTCAAGCTCGGCGATGTAGTTTACTCTTTCAAACGTAACAATGCCATTAGATAGAGTTCCTTCACCGATTATTCGACCACCTTAATTGCCTGCAAATCCCACATATCCTCCATTAAAACCTCGAACATCGTACAGTAGGGTTTTCTCCCCCGTCATGTGCCGAGAAGTTCCGCTATCCATAATCCAACGTGAAATGGATCTTGGAAGCTCCTGCATATATCACAAATACTTAGTTAGATTTTTATGTAATCCAAGCCTCTTTTGACTCAGGTAGCTTGATGTTGATGTGAGTTTTTGTTGTGTAAAGTGGTGTAAAATTCTTGTCATTCATCTTTAAGCTCTCTTCAGACCCAATTTCAACCTCTTTGTATAGGAAAAATTCGTCTTTTTGAGGTTGACCAGATGGTTGGACTTTCTTTGGAACATAATTCTTCCTTGGTAGGGTAGAAGTTTGTTTCTCAAGTTTCTCATTGTGATCCAAAGGAACATTCATCTTTTTGGTTGAAGATGATGATTTTTCAGTCTCAGACACCTTTGGTTTTGGAGAACTTGCTTTCTTTTCTACAGATTTTGGCTTCCAAGTTTGTTGAGATGAAGCAACCCGTTTGTAAAATTTGTCATTTTTAGTTACCAACTTCTTTACGGGTTCAATTTTCTTAACTTACTCTTTTGCAGATTTAGTTTTAACTCTGGTATTTTCCTTCTTTAAAATTTTTTTCTCAACAACTCTACCTCTTTCATCGTGATTTCTTAATCAGATTAGTCATTAGAGTCATACATCTAATACGAATTCTGGTAAGGATCTGATCGATTTTGTCTAGGGTTTTTTTGTTCTCTTTATCGCCGCCCGCAATTCCCTTGTTTGAACTGTTGATTCGTTGGTATATCAGCCTGATTAACCAATTCGTATATCAGATTTATAAGATTCATGGGTTAGGGTTTCTTGCTAGTTTAGGGTTTCTGGTTTGCTTTTCGTTTTGTTGGTTGGTTTGGATTGTTTGGTGCTTTGCGGCTGACTTATCATAGTGTTAAAGAGAGTTTTGCACATCAGATTAGGGTTCATCAGATTCGGCTATATTCAGGTTTGTTACGGCTGCTAGGGTTTTCAGCCGTCATATCTTCAATTTCTGTTGACTGTCACTAGGGATTGATCATATGGCTGTTGATAAGGATGAACAAACTGAGGATAATTCAAACGTTTTTGCGAGAAAGATCCGTAGTATCGATGGAAAACCTTTTGAGCCAAGACAGAATTCACAAATTCCTACGGTTTCAGAAGTGGGTAATAAGAAGGTTCGGTTCATGTTACCGCTGAATGATACTGACTACGTTCTTGGCTGTTCGGATTCACCAGATGAGGATTATGCAATGGTTTTTGATAGGCGAAAGGTATCATTTGTGCTCCCGCTAAATGATGTCAGCCCGGCTCGTGTCCGAAAGCAGGAACAGGGTGAAAATGCTCGAATTCAACAACATTTGTATGCTGATGTGGTTCTAAACAAACAGGTTGAGCAGAGTGGTCCTAAGCGGGTTGGTAATCCAAATCAGGCTCAAAGTGAAGAGGAAAGTGCTAGGAAGACCAATGATGTGGCTAACCAAGTTCCGAAAGTCAATTTTCGAAAGCTAATCTCAGATGCCTCTTTGGATGGTGTGGATGTAGTGCTTCCGATTGACTCTGTTCGTCAAGTTAACAACAGGTTAGCTAACACTCTTTATGGTTACTTCCTGGGGGATAGAATTGCATATCCGGTTGTTGATTACTTTGTGAGAACAAATTGGAAGAAACATGGTCTTCAGAAATCGATGATGAATTCAAATGGGTTCTTTTTCTTTAAGTTTGAAGATAGAAAGGGAATGGACGCTGTTCTTGAAGGGGGTCCTTGGATGATCCGTAACAAACCCTTGTTTCTCAACATTTGGTCCCCTACAAACACCCTTAAAAAAGAAGAGTTGAAAAAGGTTGCAGTTTGGGTAAAGTTACATGACGTCCCTCTAGTGGCTTATTCTGATGATGGGTTAAGCATGCTGGCTTCAAAAATTGGATCTCCTGTGCGGCTGGATTTGTATACTGTTGATATGTGTAATGAGGCTTGGGGACGGAGCAGCTATGCTAGGGCTCTCATTGAAATATCAGCTGATCAGGATTTGAAAGACACTGTAACCATGGCTATTCCTGAATTGGATGGAAACAAATATGTTACCGAGACTATTCGGGTGGAGTATGAATGGGAACCTCCGAGATGTACTCACTGCTGTGTGTTTGGGCATGACTCTGAGGAATGTCCTACACGTATTGGCTCAACATCCAAAACTCCTATTAACAGGCCAATAGTAGACGAGGATGGTTTTACTGAAGTTCCGGTTAAGAAGAGTGCAAAGAAGAATGGCTTTCAAGTTAATAACCAGAAGCCTAAATTTGAATACAGACGGGTGGATAGGAAGAAAAAGGCCGCTACTTCTCAACAGGTTTCTACTTCCCATAAAATCCAAACTCATAATCCGTTTTCTGCTCTTGAGTGTGTTAGGAGACGGGGTGTTTCAACTCAAGATAGAAATAAAGGGGGTAGACAGGTTCATGTGGATTTAGATGAGGACGGGGTTGAAGTTGTCTATGATGAAACCAAAGATTCGGGTACATATCCTTCGACTCCTAGTACAGGGGCAAGCACCTCTTACACAAAGATCTCCAATGGTTAGTTTGTCTTTGGTTCGTCTAAAGGGGCTGCCGGTTCGTGGCAACTTCATCTTCGATGATGGAGGTTGAAGATTTTGGTTATGTATTGTTTTGTCTGCTAGATATCTTTGCATGATGTGTAGTAGGCTAGGTTTGATGTGATGTCATAGGTTCTTTTATGATTGTTGGCTTAGATATATGGGGTATGTCCTGTATATGAACTAGTGTGGAATTCATCCTCACTACTTGTACTTATTTGCGGTTTATAATAGATTCACCGGGGTAACCCTTTACCCAAAAAAAAAAAAAAAAAACATTGGTGCTTTTCCTTTTGCATCAACTTTCTTTTTCTGACTCTCAACAACTTCAGACTTAGGCTTTAAGTTGGTGCACTTTCGTGCAATGTGTCCAACTTGATTGCATTTGAAGCATGTTCGAGTATCAACTACCCGACTTGTGCCTTCGGTCTGAGGCTGTGAGGCCTTCTTCTCAAAGAATTCTTGACTTGATTTTGAAAAAAATTCAGATTCTTGTTTGGAAAGTGAGCTTGAACTTGAACTTTTCACAAAAACCTTTTTCTCAACAAACGTTTTGTTTTGAACATTTCTTCTTTGATAATTCTTACCACCCTGATATCCACCCGACCATCTGTTTTGCTTGTTGTTATAAAAACGCGGTGGTACAACAGGTTTTTTGTAGTAAGATTTATCTTTTTCAAAGTTCAATTGTCTTTCAGAATGTTTCAATCCTTCGATTTCCGACACATCAATCTCAATCAACTTGAACACATTTCTCAATTTGCCAACATTCACATTCTCCAAAGGAAATTCAAGATCCGAACACAACTTATCAGAACCTGACATCTTGTACATCACAAGATTAGATTCTTAATTTAAGTTGTTTTTGGATTTTGATTTCAGAATGTATTTGTCTAAAAAGCATTCATCATCCTCGGTAGTGTCACTTTCAGATTTTAAAACACTTTCAACCATACTTTTAACAACTTCAGATTGGACACTATCTTCATCGGATGATAAAGTGAATGTGACGTCGATTGTTTCTAGGAGTTTCATTTCCTGATCATTAACCAACCCGGATTTTTTCTTTGAAAAATTATTTAAAACTGGCGGTGGAACCTGATGATACCGAACCCCAGTTCCATCCGAGTACACTTCTTCGCCTGCTTTGTTCGTCCCAATTGGTTTAGGAACGATATGTTGAAGAACAAAACTTGCGGAGTTGTAACTGTTCAGTTTCAAATTGATGCGTTCATTTTCATTCTTTGCTTCTTGAAACTGAAGCTTCAACTTAGCAATTTCATCCAACTGTTGGTTGATTTTCTCTTCTTTTGACCGAAGTACTCCTGACAATTGAAGATTTTCTTTGTTTGTTTTACCATTTCTTTCATCAGAATCTTTTACCGTTCTTTATAGCTTCTCATAATTTTCTGAAAGTTGACGGTTTTCATGAATTAATTTTTCGTTTTCTTTCCTGATTCGTTCTACGTCAATTTTATCATTTTCAATTTTCTCAGTTAATTCTTTTAATCGATCATTTGAAGCTTTTAACATCTTATCACGGCTTAAAATCTGATTTTTAACTTCTCTGATTCTTTCTGTCAGTTCTTCAGTCTTTTTACCGCTGAGGTAAGCAAGCGTACTACAAACTTTGCACTCTTTCATGCAATTTTTGCAGTCGCTCTCAATTTTAGCTTTCTTACCTGACTCATTGGTTGTATCATTAGAACTGACCTTGCTTTTAGACTCAGTTCCAGACTCAGAAACTACCTCTAACTCTTTCGCTGCAAGCACTTTATCATCCATTTTCTTCAGATTTTCTGCTATGAATTCATGTGATGTGTCAATTATCCCGTCATCAACTTTCTTTGGCTGCGAATCTTTCTGCTTTTTCTTTTTCTTCAGTTTCTCCTCCTCCCCACCACATTCTCTATCTTGCTTCTTCTTCTTCTGCAATTTGCTTGGTGAGAGTTTCAACACTGACAGATTCTGGATCAACAGCTATGTTTCCTTTAGGATCAAGATAACATTCTCGATCTGGATCCCATCTCTTTACCCTTTTTGCTTCTTTCCATGTTTGATAAATTCTATTTTTAATGAATTGGGCTGACACCTTTCTGTTGATGTATTTTACTTCTTCTGTTCTGGTATCTTTGAAAGGAACAATTTTTGTCATAAACGCATACCCCACTGCATCTTCTTCTGGCAGCAGTTCACTCCAATCGAAACCCTCGTCATCATGGATAACAGCAAGTGCTCTCGACTTTTCTTTCAGAGCATCTTCTAATTGCTTCATTCTGGGAGGTTCGGACTTGTTTTGATGATAAATTGCTCTTTTGTAATAATCTTCACGGAATGGGTTTGTTGTATCATTAGCAGGTGCATTTCGACATTCACGTTTAAAATGTCCCTTTTGTTTACATTTAAAACACGTGACTTTTGATTTATCAAAACCAAGCTTTGTTGAAGGTCCACCAATAGAATGTCTGCCTGTTATTTCCATGAATCTTTGAGCCCTTCTGACCGCACTCGCCATACACCACCTGATATCTATCAACTCCATCTCTTCTGGGTCGATCTGGTCATAATCTTCCTTGGTGAGGTTAGTGTTTCCATTTTTTCCAGCCACAAGACTCTCGTATGATTCCAAAACAGATGCTAAAAACACCATTTGCTGCTTAGCGGATTCTTCACTGAAATTTTGTGCATTTTTAAGGGCTGCTGCTATATTGCACTAAAACAAATTCTTTGAAGCTGACTATTGTTGTTGACTTGGAGCATTTGATGATGATCCTTGACTTGGAGCATTTGAGGATGATCCTCCATGATAACCACTGCTTGGACTTTCTTGATTTGAACTGTTTGAATTTTCTACTGAAAAAGTTGTCTTTGGTGACACGGTTTTCGGGATCATACTTCCTCGATAGTACAACTCGACATTTTGTTGATATGAGGAATTGTTGACTTTGTGCGTTTTCCTGATCTCCAATTCATGACTCTCCAATCTTTCGATTAACAAATCAACTGTCAGATCATCCAGCTTTCCTGTGTTTTTCAGCATCAAGGCAAAATACCGCCAGTCCTTCTCATCAGGCAGTGAGTCAAACAGCTTATCAACCAATTCTTCCTGAGTATACACAATTTTGTGTCTTGCAAGTTCCATCTTTAAATGACCGAATCTTTCTATCATCTTTGTCACAGATTCGTTTTTCAAACACCCAAATAGATCGAATTCTTTTCTTAACAACTTCTTTTTGTTTTTAACAATTTCGGCACTACCCACACATTTTACTTTCAGTTTCTCCCAAAGATCTTGAGAATCTTTGTACTCAATCAATGAGATAATGGCATCCCTCATAGATTGATGAAGTAAGGCGATGCACTTCTGTTCAGCAACAAATCTTTCTATTTGATTCTTTTCTATATTTTCATAATATGTTCTTCCCATATCAAAACCATTCTTCATGCTTTTCCAACTGAGATAAGCAAAAGCTTTTAGCCATTCTTCAAACCGACTAGCCCATCTGTTGTATTCTTCAATTACTATTAACTTGGGCGGTTTGTTGTATGTGTCATAAGCACTATCTATACTCAAAGCATCAGAAAGGGTTTTCTTCGCACTTCGATTTGGAGAATTTTCATTTGTGTTACTTGATGTATCATCTCTTGTGTGACAACCCAAACTTCCGAGGTCAGTGATGTTATTTATCAAATTCTAGCTTCTCGTTATTCATCCCTTTTAATTCTGATTAAACGCGTTGTGTTAGTATTCTAACTTGTTCTTTGTATCTTTTGTCTTTGGGCCGCGTCTTAGCATGCATCTAGTTATAGGTGGGTCACGTTTATTAATATCATAGCCGGCTCATACACACGGCTCATACTTATGTGTAACATCTGTGCTTGTAAATCATTGTGAACATTTCAATTATCAATAAAACATTGTTATTTAATCCCAATGTTTGTTTGGTTGTGTTTTACATTTTTCATGTTTTGACTTTTGTTCAATTTCAAACTCTACATCGCTTTCTAGAGAATTATACGCAAACTGGTGCGTAAACGTACTCAGTTTAATGCGACAAATACTCCAGAACATCAACATATACTCAACATACCCTAAATAACCTTTACATAACTTAGAAATAAGTTTTGAAGGCCTCGGTATGGCAAAAACAAGTTTATTCGCTTATAGGGACTAAACTTGACAAACTGCGAAAGTATGACGATTCGTACTAAAACAGACATTCCGGAACATGTCCATACGTTAAACATACCATAAATATCCTTTACATAGCTTAGAAATAGGCTTTGAGGGGTTTGGTATGCTAAAATAAACTTTTGGATCATTCAGGGACTAAAAGTGTCAAAAAGTGCACAAGTTTGCATTTTCGCGCATAACTTACATTCTGAATACATCCGGACATCCAAAAATTTATGTAAGCATCCTTATATTATGCCTTAGTGTTTGGCATGAGAAAAATCCATTCGTCGCGCAATTTGGATCGTTTTTCGCGCTTATGCGCATTCCGTCGTAATTAACCGAACATCGCGATCGTACGACCAAACGAACCAACATCTGGCATATTTTTGAGCATGTTTCATGTCCTCAATGTTAAAGCATCATTTTAGGGCCTTAAAGATGGCTTAACGGGCCTTAAACGTGTCGGAAATCGCCTTAAACCACAACAGGGACCTAAACTGTCATTTCTGAAACTTATTTTCTGATCTGGACTCCCAGGCGGGGCGCGTAAGCCCTGTCTAAATCTTCACGCGGGCCGCGTCAGCCCTGCAGATGCAGAAACTCGTTTTTCTTGCAAAATTTGGCCTTTCAAGCACCCAAGGGGCAATGCCTCTTCACAATCTCTAGGGTTAGGGTCATATTTTGATACCACAACATCTTGACAAGTGTACGAATGAGATCAAGGCACGATATTCAAAAACGATCCTAACGGTCTTGTTTTTCCTATAAATACCCCCCATTTGTGTTAAAACCCACAAAATCTGATCTAAAGCTCTAAGTTGAGGCCTTTGTTTCATACCTGAGCTCCTGGATCGAGATTAGCTTTCGGGGACCCTTCGTAAGTGTTCTTTCGTTCTTTTAATCGCTTTCTAGTCCTAAAGTCAAACTATGTTTGACTTTCTGCGTTGACCAGCCTATTGTCAACACGAAGTTCGTTTGAACTTCATAACGTGAGCGTGATCATGATGGTTATAGTCCCTAGTGACTACACCTACTGATCACCACGTTATCTAGGTTCAGTGACGAGTCGTAGTTTCGGCCAAAATGCGCATTCTTGTGTATTTTGTAACCAAACTACTCATAGGTATCAAAACCGTTTGTTTTGATGCCAAACCTGTTTTCTAAACTTAGTTAAGCATGTTCTAACATGCTTAGCTCGTAATTTTAAATTAGTGCTTATATAGGGTCGTAAGGTAAGCGATCTAAACAATCGCTTATGCTTTCGAACCCGACCCATTTGGTCGATCTTTAGGATCCGACCAAACACCTTAGGTGACCATAGTATATAGGGAATAACCTTTCGAACCCGACCCATTTGGTCGATCTTTAGGATCCGACCAAACACGTTCCAAACGCGTTTTACGCGAACGACGCGTTAAGATAGCATAAGCTACCTAAACGGGTCGTAATAGGTCGTAAGCACTTAGGATAGGTTTCATTTTAGAATGTAGGCCTTGTTAAACCATATTACACGAGTCTCTATACTCGTTTGGTTTACGAACCCTCATTCTATCCAATCTTCCGAATTTGGTCCGGTATATTAATATAGCTACCTATTAGGTGCCGTTTGATATTCCGTGATCTCTAGCATTATTTGGTTGTTATACAAGGACTTCAAAGCAATCTCAGGTGAGTAAATAGTCCCCTATTTTATTGTTTTCCATACTGTTTTGGGGAGAAACACATGTGCCTACTTGTTACTTTCGTGCTTTCCTGTTTTCACATCATATGCTTACTATGCTCATTAGTACACTATTAGTACATGATTTACATTACATTGTTTCGCTATGTATGTTTACTTAGCATACTTAGTACATTGATTTACGTTACATTTCTGCTATGTGTGTTGACTGATAGCATGCTAGCACATTGATTAACATGACTTTTATGCTATGTATGCCCATTGTATGCGTACTTAGTACATCATTTTACACTACATTTTATGCTATGTATGCCCATTTTGTGCGTACTTAGTACATTTATTCATCACATGCTCACATTTTGGTATGACATTTGGTTTGTTCAAATTATACAATGTACATTCATTAACACCGATCATGCCGCCCGTTAGTAGGTAATGGTAACATAGGGCTTGACAACTCCCATTCCTGAAATCTCGGGTTTGTTTGGATTGGAAGGAATGACCGAATACGATAAACATAACACATATAGACCTTTAATTTGTTTAAAGGTCTATCACCACAGTCACAAAGGCTTGAATGTATGTATTTTCACAATACCGCATAAATGTTTGTATCAGTATAGCATGCATTTGTTTCACAAAACATAACTTTGACTTAAACTATGTTTAATTCAATACCCTGTTTTTGTGCATTTTTACCTATGGCCTAGTTGATATATTTCACATGCCATACATAATATTTTGGATACACATTATATGATTTACAGTAAACATAAACAATTTGACAATTATATACACACTTGGTGGTTTACATTAGACATGAACAATTTTGATATGGTGTATACAATAACACTTGACAATTGATTTATACACAAACAATTTACATGGGGGTTGGTTTGAGTAAGTGATTTAAGTAACGAGGCATGTGTAATATGATACAAACATGGTGGATACGCCGCTGGTACTTCCTATAGATAAATGTTTGTATAATATTACCTATCGTAGCATTATTTAAATCATTTCAGTTTAGACATATTACGTTTTACACAAATAACATATTCTTCACCAGACATTATTAGGTTATTCATTTAACCTTACATTTTATTTATACATATCATCTGATCTTATCGTTTTTCATATGATTTACAAAACAAAACAATTTACAAGGTTCATGACTGACTGTTATTAAACGTTTTCTTTAAACTCAAGTCATGAATCCCATTTTCACCAAACCTATGTATCTCACAGGCATTTTTATGCTGACGTACCTACTTTCACATGTGTTTTCAGGAGCTATCGCTTAGGATGACGATTGTGACACTAGGGCGGACCTGTGCCTTAGAGACATAAAACGAAGATAGACTTAGTTTGAATATGTTATGAACACTTTATTTCCTGTCTTAAAACGATGTAACACTCGTGTTTAATAAATAAAATATAACTTTGTATGCCATAGTTGTGAAACAATTAATTCTGTCTCAACACTCCCCGACGTTTCCGCCGCGGTTGCATGTTATACGCGGTCGGGGTGTGACATTATGGACTACCTTAGATTGCATCACTCAAGCCCAATATCAACCAAAGCCCAAACCGGACTCATTTCATTATCTGAATGTACAATTGGGCTTGGTAGAGCCCAAGTGGGCATTCATTTAGGGGCCGGCCATTGGCTTATCTTATATTTACACATAGTTTACGTGTAATGCTTAACACAATCATATCTCCAACCCTAAAACCCCCCTAAGTGCGACGGCAGTAGATCATCATCGAAGCTTTCTTCTTCTCTTCTTGCATTCGGGTATGTCTAGTATACCAATCATAGATTATTTGAGTGTGTTTATGGTCTTTTGAATGTGATTGCATGATTAATAGGTTAGACATGAAATCGAAATTGCATGTTAGTGGCTGATATCGGTTTATGTGTAGGTATACAATTGAATATTGATGACAATCGGTTGTGAGGGCCCATAGAGTGAAGTTACATGGTTGCACAAAAATTTAATAATCTGAATATGAACATGGCGGCCATGTGCGATCAAACAACATCATGTGGACATTTAATGAAGTTGTCAATAGGAATATTATATGCATGAATGATGAGTTGCATGACTTATTTGATTATTATATCACATGAACTAATTGTAAATTGATCACATATATGGATAGCCTGTAGGATAACAATAAAAGAATGGTATATAGAGTAGTAATCGGTTCTGATAGAATAGGTTGCTGATATTCTTATTGATTGTATATGTTTTATGACTCAATGATAATATGAAACTGTTAATACGTACGATTTTAAGGATTGATTTTGCTGGATCACGTTGGTCGATTTGTGATTTTGTTTGTAGATAATTGCATGTTAATGTGCTGATCAGTTATACATAATTGTTATTTATATTGTATGACCCCTGTTGATGAAAGGGGGTCCGAAACAAAGTGAAATTGGGCTATAATTGGATACAAGGTGTAGGTTTAATAGAGGAATAATCGATCTTGGTTGACGCTGGGTTGATAAGCGAGTTAACGTAATCCAATAGTTTGATCCGTTGGGTTGGTTTATGGGCCGGGTACCATGGTTTGAGTAAGTGGAATGAAATCCACTAGAATCATGAACAATTATAAAAGCAGGAAGTGTGGGTTGATGAACTTTAATATTGAACCACTAATGTTTACAAGTTTGGATTTAAAGTGAATATGAGTTCTGGAATGGCTAGAGCAAATTGAAAGGTTAAACTAACAATGATAACATGCAAAACTCGGTGTGAGCAGTGAACGAACATCAGAAATAATTGGGCTACGGGTTGTGTGGGCCGAAGTGACATAGCGAGTGAAGTAAACGCTACTGGGCCGCTCGGGTGGACTGATTACTGAACCTGGATCAGCGGCATAGCCATTGTAGATCGTGGACCGGTTGGGTCAAATTTCCAAGTGGGCCGGTCGAGCGGGTAGGGTTATGTAATTAAATGGCGGGTTTCGTAAATTGGACCACGTTATGATCTGGGCTGCAAAGAGGAGTTAGACCCAACCTGTTCGGGCCGAGTCTTATTCCTTTGTATAAAACACCATAGTGGGTCTAGTAATAGCGTTTGTTACAAATCGATTCATTTGCATAACCCGAAAACTTGTGTGGTACTATTTCGATGCTATTTGTGATAATTGGTGTGTTATATATGTACACGGGTTCGCATGCTACATAAGAAACACTTGAACACGTATGAGTAATACATGATTCTTTGGTGCTATGTGTCATATGATTATATGTGTGAATATACTTGAATACGGGTCTAATGCTGAATGGAATCAATAATAGGGCGTGGTCGGTTATCATAACTAAAACAAGTGAAACACTCTGTCGAGCATATCAAGGTGAGTTCACTACTTTGAGCATGCGTCCCGGTGGTTTGGGACAGTCAGTGGGTATCCTGGGGAGGGATAAATCTTTTGGGTAAAACTGGGATGTTGGATAATATTCTCACTCTCTATCTCTTAAGTCCCATCTTTTGCTATCGTCGGTGGTAGCGGGGTATTAGTTGGTAGCGCTACTTAGGTTTGGCACCCTCACCCCGTTCCCGAGAGAGGGCGGGTGTGAACTAATGACCCAGTCGGGCCCAGTGCTTTGATAGGAGCACTAGGGAACGGGCAAAACATACATCAGGAGTCGTCTTTTTTAGTAACGGGATATTATCAACATTGCTTTCGTATTTGTTAAACAGACTGGATTAGATACCTGATAACTAACGTTTTATTAAAACTGTGAACTCACCCGCTTTGTCTGATACACTTGTTGCATGCTCGCAGGTCGTTAGGTATTTGGACTGGCAACTTGCTGTCTGGAGGAGCAGGAGTGGTCATGGGTCGACTGAAGAGACTCATGTGATTATTTGTTTACTATTACACATTGGCTTTCGAACAACTTAATTATGGTTTACTATTTGCTTCCGCTGAACATACTGAATTTCGTATAAACTTGTGATGGGATTGTAATTAATAATTGAGAACTTTAGTTTGAAACTTGTGAGTTCAATGTAATTAGTGGCTCATTGTCTGTACATCACACGCCTATCAGGGACACTCCCTAGGTGGTATTTTGGGGGTGTGACAGTTTTGGTATCAGAACCACTGGTTATAGTGAATTTGGTTTTAAAACGTTTTTATAAAACCAGACTATAGCCGAACAGATCCGCAATCGACCATGACACTCAACTCCATACTGTAAGGTTCGTCTCTTGTTTACTATTGCATAGTATCCCTAGTGTTTGCTCATAGACAACATCACATGTGAAAATACACTTAGCACTACAGTACGAACATATATGTTAACAACTCATGTTATATGTGACACTCCTTGAACTTTCATGACCTATGATGTGATATCATCTGTTTTGTTGCTTGAAGTCGGGGAAACCTTTTAACATGAGTTGGGAGGAACTAAGATAAACATGCAAACTGGGTTATTATTATGGGTGCACACATAATAATAATGTGGGGTGCATGTGAGTCCCAGTGAAACTTGACAAGTGTGAAAAGGATTCCGCTATGTTAGTTGATGTTGTGATAGAACTTAGAAACCTGTGGAGATCATAGTAATGCTTGACTCCTACTTGAACTTGCTTTTTGAAATCCTTCATTTACTTATATAGAATCATGAGTGGACGTGGAGGACGTCGTGGAGGCCGCGGTGGTGGACGTGGCCATATTGCTATGACTCAGGCTGAGTTAACCAATCTCATCAACACTCGCGTGGCTGAAGCCTTAGCGGCTTATCAGGCTAGTAAGATGTGTACCAAACACTCTTTATCCTTATGTCTCATGCTTGAGTCTTACTTGTTTGTCATATGTTCTTTCGTTAATAGGTCAGCAGGTGCAACAGAATCTGCACCATCCACCTGTTTGCACGTTCAAAACCTTCATGGATTGTAAGCCGCAGACCTTCAGTGGGACTGAAGGGGCTGTAGGACTCCTGCATTGGTTCGAAAAGGCGGAGTCTGTATTCGCGATGTGTAACTGTCCGGTTGGGGACAGAGTGAAGTATGCTACGGACACACTGGAGGATGGTGCCCTAACATGGTGGAATGCCCAGGTTCAGCTGTTGGGCATCGAGGCAGCGAACGCCACTACCTGGGATGACTTTAAGGAGTTGATCAGGGAGGAGTATTGTCCTCGCGACGAGATTCAGAAATTGGAAAATGAGTATTATGATTTGAAGATGGTGGGATCTGAGATTGAAGCATACGTGAAGCGGTCGCATGAGTTGGCTGACATGTGCCCGAATTTGTCCCGACCTATGTCTCGAAGAATTGAGTTGTTCATCAAGGGATTACCTCCACGAGTGAAGGGTTTTGGTTACTGCAGCTAACCTCAATAACTTAACTCAGATTGTCCGTTTGGCTCACAAGATCGTCGATCAGGAGGTGGAGAGTAATTCACTGCCACCACGTGTTTCTACTACAGCTACTACTCCCACCACTTACAATAAGCGTAAGTGGAGCGATGTGGACAAGGCGTCCAATTCAGTGCAGTCACAGAAAAGGCCAGACATTAGCAGCAATCGTAGTTTCAGCCAGTCGTCTTCAGTGAATCAGAATCAGGGTAACAGTTCAGGTCAGGGTTCTTAAGCGGGAAAACTACCAAAGTGCAGTAAGTGCAACTATTACCATCGGGGGCAGTGTACTCGTATATGTCACAGGTGCAACAAAGCGGGGCATATTGCCAAAGATTATAGGGTTTCACTTCCGAGACAGCAGCAGCAGCAGCCACAGCAACATGACAGACAACAACCTCAACAGAATCTGGGTAATCGCAAGAGTTGCTTTCAGTGTGGTGACGAGAGTCATTTCAGGTGGGATTGCCCTCAGCTGAATCAAAATGTGGGTAATAACAACAACAATGGGAACAACAATGGGAACAACGGAGGAAACGGTGCGCGTGGGCGTGTGTTTACTATTGGAGCTGGGGTGGCTCGGAATGATGGCAACATAGTGACTGGTACGTTTTCAGTAAATGGTATATTTGCTTCTATTCTATTTGACTCTGGTGCCGATTGGAGTTATGTATCATTGGGATTCAGTCGTCAATTAGGGTTGAGTCCTACACCACTTGTAACTAAACACATAGTAGCGATAGCTGATGGTAAAACTATTGAAGCTTCACACGTTCTGGTTGGGTGCAAACTCGACCTCCTGGGTTAGGTATTCGATATTGACCTACTCCCTGTTACTCTTGGAAGTTTTGATGTGGTTATCGGCATGGACTGGTTGTCCAAGCATCAGGCGGAAATTCTCTGCAAAGAGAAAATCATGCGTGTTCCTCTTCCTAGTGGAGAATCCTTATCGGTCCAGGGTCATCGTAGTGGTGCCACGGTTAGCATTATTTCGGCAATGAAGGCTCAGAAGTGTCTACGTAAGGGTTATCCTGCTATCTTAGCTCTAGTTACCGACTCGCAATCTGATGAGAGGAAGATCGAGGACTTTTCAGTAGTTCGTGAGTTTCCTGATGTGTTTCCTAAAGAACTCCCTAGTTTACCTCCACACCGTCAGGTGTAATTTCAGATTGACCTCATGCCAGGAGCAGCCCCGATTCTGTTGGATAGGGGTTTTATCCGACCTAGCACTTCACCTTGGGGAGCCCCAGTACTGTTCGTGAAGAAGAAGGATGGGTCCTTCCGGATGTGTATAGATTATCGTGAGCTCAACAAAGTGACGGTCAAGAACCATTATCCCTTACCCCGTATCGACGACCAGTTTGACCAGCTGCAAGGGTCAAGTTTTTATTCCTAGATCGACTTAAGGTCGGGTTATCACCAGGTACGAGTTAGAGAGGAGGATGTTCGCAGAACGGCTTTTCGGACGCGGTATAGCCACTATGAGTTTTTGGTTATGCCGTTTGGGTTGACCCACGCACCGGTGGTCTTCATGGATCTCATGAACCGTGTGTGCAAACCGTATCTCGATGATTTTGTTATTGTGTTCATCGACGACATATTGATCTACTCCAAGAGCAAGGAGGACCACGAGCGACATCTACGTCTTATCTTGGAGCTCTTGAGAAAGGAGCAGCTTTATGCGAAGTTTTCTAAGTGTTATTTCTGGATTCGGGAGGTACACTTTCTGGGGCACATTGTTAACGAAAAGGGGATACATGTGGATCCTGCCAAGATTAAAGCTATTAGGAATTAGGCAGCACCGAAGAATTCTTCAGAGGTGCGACAATTCCTAGGTCTTGCAGGGTACTATCGTCGGTTTATTCAGGGTTTCTCGAAGATTGCTCAACCTCTCACCTCCTTGACACAGAAGAACGTTGTTTATTCTTGGGGAACGAAATAGGAGGACGCTTTCCATCTTTTGAAACAGAAATTATGCAGCGCGCCGATCTTGTCTTTACCAAAGAGTACCGAAGATTTTGTGGTTTATTGTGATGCATCGATTCAGGGTCTCGGTTGCGTGTTGATGCAACGTGAGAAGGTGATAGCTTATGCTTCTCGACAGCTGAAGGTACACGAGCAGAATTATACCACTCACGACTTGGAGTTAGGGGCTGTGATATTTTCATTGAAAATTTCGAGGCATTATCTATACGGTACCAAATGCACCATCTACACCGATCACAGGAGTCTTCAGCATATCTTCGACCAGAAAGAATTGAATATGCGGCAACGGCATTGGATAGAGCTTTTGAACGATTATAAGTGTGCTATCAAGTATCATCCGGGTAAAGCTAATGTAGTAGCTGATGCACTTAGCCGAATGGAGACGAAGCCTAAACGGGTTCGCGCATTACAACTCACTATTCATTCGAACCTTCCTGATAAGATTCGTACAGCTCAGACTGAGGCATTAAAGGAAGAAAACATTGAAGCTGAGGGTTTGCGAGGTATGAAAAAGCAGCTCGAGCAGAGATCTGATGGCATCTATTATATTATGGAAAGAGTATGGATTCCTCTGTTTGGTGATCTCAGAGAACTTGTGATGGATGAAGCGCACAAGTCACGATACTCTATTCATCCGGGATCGGATAAGATGTATCAGGATCTTAATGTTTTGTATTGGTGGCCAAATATGAAAGCTATCATCGCCACATACGTGAGTAAATGCTTGACTTGTGCTAAAGTCAAAGCAGAGCATTAGAAGCCCTCGGGTCTACTTCAGCAGCCAGAGATACCCACGTGGAAGTAGGAGCAGATCGCCAGGGATTTCGTTACAGGGTTACCAAGAACTCAGGCTGGAAACGATACTATTTGGGTGATTGTTGACCGTCTCACGAAGTCAGCGCATTTTCTGGCAATCAAGGAAACATATAAGTTTTCACAGCTGGCAGCAGTTTATCTTAAGGAGGTGGTTTCTAGGCACGGGGTGCCGACTTCTATCATCTCAGATCGAGATCCGTTATGGCAATCAATGCATAAATCGTTTGGTTCACAACTCGATATGAGTACCGCTTATCACCCACAGACGGATGGTCAGAGCGAGCGCACCATTCAGACGCTTGAAGACATGCTGCGAGCATGTGTGATTGATTTCGGGAAAGGATGGGAGAAACACTTACCGTTAATAGAGTTCTCCTACAACAACAGCTACCACACTAGTATTCAGGCAGCTCCGTTCGAAGCATTATACGGGCGGAAATGACGTTCTCCTCTCTGTTGGGCTAAGGTGGGTGACAGCCAGATCACAGGTCCTGAGCTAGTACTTGAAACTTTAGAAAAGATTGTTCAGATCAGGAATCGTATGGCGGCAGCGCGTGATCGTCAGAAAAGCTATGCTGACAAGCGTAGGAAACCGTTAGAGTTTGCAGTGGGTGACCGTGTTATGTTGAAAGTGTCGCCGTGGAAGGGTGTTGTACGCTTCGAGAAGCGTGGAAAGCTTAATCCGCATTACATCGGGCCTTTTAGAATTCTGGAGCAGATCGGTAAAGTCGCTTATAAGCTTGAGTTGCCTGCGGAGTTGGGTAATGTTCACGATGTCTTTCATGTCTCACAGTTGAAGAAGTGTTTGTCTGATGAAACACTGATTGTGCCATTTCAAGAGTTAAAGATCGATGACAAGTTACAGTTTGTCAAAGAGCCTATTGAGATCATGGATCGGGAGGTCAAGGTGCGTAAACATAGTCGTATCCCGATTGTTAGAGTTCGTTGGAACTCAAGACATGGACCGGAGTTCACGTGGGAGCGTGAGGATCAGATGAAGCTTAAATATCCTCAACTTTTCCCTAAAGACAAGTCTAAATCTGGTAAAGCTGGCAAATTTCAGGACGAAATTCCTCTTCAAGTTGGGGATGATGTGGCACGTGAGCAAAATCCGCAGCAACCTTAATTTCCTCACTTCACTCTTTCGTGCTTACTTGTCAAATTTTGGGACGAAATTTCTTTCAAGTTGGGGATGATGTATGTAGGATCGTGTACGGACCCGAACGAGTCGATCAGAGGAGTTTTAATCAGTTTCAGGTGCGGAAAACAAGAAACTGACTTCGAAACAGCAAACACTTTACTTTAAACACCTTTTGTATTAATATAACAGCTTGTACAATCAACAGGAAAACCAGCAACACCTCGGTATCCAAATTCCGAATCGTTACAAATGATCTCGCTTGAATCTGTATTTGTAGGGATAGGGTTCCCCTTGAAATGACATGATCCATTTCAAGCGGAATCACTTGATTGTGATTTCGCTTGAAACTGATCAAAGTGAGTTCAAGCGGAATCAAGCAGTTCAAGTGGAATCAAGTATTTCATCACTAGAATCTTGTATTTTCTCGTACAACGTGCCCTGATCTAGCATATCTAGTCTAAGACTCGATACAAGAAAAAGTCGATAGATGTATGCACCAACAGACTCCCCCTCAGATGTTGACGAGTCTTGCGTGTCGAGTCTTTGCAACTTCGGTCTTGATCCGTCTATGGGCTTCAATTTTTCGATCTTCACTAACAGACTCCTCCTAACGATATGATGGCATTCCTTAAGTTCATCAGCATCATCTGCTTCAGGATCGTAGTCTGACACACACTTGTATTCACAAAATCCTCAGGTGTCGAAACCTAGCTTTCTAACACACAAGCTTCTCAGTATCTATCAATCCTGGTTCCACTAATGTTGTTCCAAGATCGTGACCTGGCTCTTATCTAGCTCAAGATATCTGCACAATCTCTACCTCAAAGTAAGTTTTACAATTTTAAAACATTAACATGTATGCACCAACTCAAACTCTCCCTCAAATCAAACAGAAAGATTTATCAATAAACATCCTGATGAACCACTTGAATATTTGATTAAACCACATTTTTAAGAACATACTCCCCCTCACAAAATAGTCATCATGTTCAGCGCTTAGAATTTTGAAAATCAGTTCTCCAACACCAGTTGTCGAAAATCTTTTTGAATTTTTCAAAGCTTATGCTAAAACACACTAAAATCTTTTTGGATTTTTGAATATAATGAAATGCAGTAAAGAAATATTTACTAACACTATTTTTGTAAGTTTGTGTAAGAGGATCATATCAGTTTTTGAGACTAATCACCAACACCGTTAAGCTTCATTTCATTTTAAGTTCTAAACAATTCACTTAGATTGTCAGTATACTGGTCCACTTAAATTTTCACACACAATTCAATTGTTCTGAGATACGAGATTAATGTCTTAAGAACTTAAACTTATTTGTGTGTCCCACTACTTGAATATACTCTCGTATCCAGATCCCAATATTCAGTCTTACAGGTGAGTATATCACAGATGATATCTATAAAGGGGTTAGATGCGAAACCGTGAGAGCTCAGGTCAGAACTTTCGTTCAGCAGAGAGATGACGGTTCGACTTTTGGTGTGTCCCCTTTAGAGGATCTTTTGTTTCAACAGCAATGACTATCAATTTTATTGTTTCATCAATTTGCTGAGGGCTGCGCTTTTTTCAAGCATTTGCGGAAAGTATTATACGGGGACTAGGTCAGAATTTCCATTCAGCAGAAGTCCCGGGATAATACCCCAGATATCACTGAGTATAAAGACCTGGTATCTCAGAAAGAGGGACCTTTCAAACAAGATTTCGGGGGTTACCCATATATCCAAGAAGTTATTCCCCACGATATAAGCAAGTTTGAATTTAGGTTTATATCTCGTCAAAATTTACCAAATGTGCAAAAACCTACTGGCATATCCACAGTGAGATTGTTTATCACATTTTAACTATCCATTTCTTTAGCATGTTGTGACCGCCCACTGATGTACTATCATTTCCTCTTTTATACATCAAAACTCATTTTGTTTTATCATGTTTTTGGCTTTTTCAAATCTTCTAATGTTTTTGGATTTTCTGAATTGGATTTTCTGAAAAATTCTTACTCCCCCTAAAATGCAAACACATTTTAAAGAAAGTTTGAAAAACAAATAGAGCTCTTGACCTACTTAAAAATTTTGAAAAAACAAACTATACAGAAAATTGACAACTGATATCGAATCGCCTCAAATTTGCCATCCTTTTGGCATAAACAATCAGAACTCCCCCTTTCAACAAACTATTTTCTCATTTAAGATTTCAAAACACTTAAGTTTGTTTTAATCAAAATGATTTTTCCGGAAAATAAGTTTGTTTTTACCACATGTAAGTTAGGGTTCATCATCTTGTTCATTCAATAACATATATGAGGATTACATCAAGTTCAAACTAATGACCTTGACGAATCACTTGTAAAATCCAACCTCTTACCACTTGTAAAAATATCCAAAACAATTATCCACTTGTAGGAATAAACATCTACACAAACCATTTTAACAATCAAGATTCCGATTCCTGCTTCACACTTACCAACCTGGAAGCTCCGGCAAGTCACACCTAACCTGTAAAATATATAAAAATTTTAAGATTCATTTTCACAAAAACAAATTTAACAAGAATGATGCCGATTCCTGATCCACGATTACAAACTTGGGATCTCCGGCAAGTCAGGTTTTTCAAGCAAAGAAAATGTCCACCCAAGCCTGACCAGCCTTGGGTGTTTTCAACTCTTCTGCAGTTGGGGTGTATGTTGCTTTCTTTGTAGCATAAAAATCTTTTACCCCTTTAACTTTTCTATCGATCATCTTCCCAAAAATTTTCTTTACATTTCCGTTAAAAGCTTTCTCAACATCAAATTCATCCTTTTCAGATTAAAATTGATTTGAGATCTCAACTTTTCCAACTTTTGATTTAAAATTTTAGTCCTCAAAGGCGGAAAGTTCTCATCATCCATCGAAAGAACTGAGTTTTCACTCTTTTTAACAACATTTGGCTCCTCTGATTTTATGGAATCAGATTCATCGCCAGTTTTCACATTAGATTTCTTAACAACCCACTTTTGGTTGTCAAGTTTCACACTTCTCCTGTAAAATCCTTTAGAAGATTCACCAACTTCATATGTTGAATTTTTGAACACTTTAAACCTCTCAGTTGGTGGCTCAGTTTTATCAACAACAACTTCTTTCAGTTTTCCAGAAACTCCCTGTTTTGTATAAGTTGCTTTAGGACAGTTCCATGCAATGTGACCCACTTCATTGCATCTAAAACATGTTCTAGTTTCTTTTCTTTGAACTTCATTCTTCTTCTTCGCAGCAAGAAATTCTTGATTCGATTGTCTCTAGAATGAGCTCTTCTTTTCCTCCTCAGCAGACGATCCCGAAACAAATTTTGTATGTTTAGAAATTTTCTCATTTTTATAATTTTCAGGAGGTATAAAACCAAGACCTTTCTTTTTGTAGCTACCATTATGGTTTGATTTCTTTTGGAAACCAGAACCAGAATTGTAACCTTTTTTCTTGTTTAACCGTTGTTGAACTCTTGAAGTGTATTTTTTAGGTTTTTCATTAAGATATAAATCTTTTATTTCAGACATATTAATTTCTGTCGTTTTGAAAACCTTTTTGATCATGTCAAAACAAATACTTCTTATTGGAAACTCTTTATCAAAATATAATTTGTCAGAATCATTCAAAGTATAAGCAACCTCAAATGTTTCATCATTCAAATTAGATTTTGACAACAAAAATTCTTTACTATACACCCGTTTTCCCGACGATTTTGAACTTTTTCGAGACGAACTCAAACTCCCGACCGACAAACACGAACTTTCGGACTCGGACTTTGAATCTGACTCCTCATCCTTATCCAACACCTGATCTACCATTATTTTAATTAATTCGGACTCATGATCTATGTCAGACGCTGTGAATGTGATGTCAATGTTGTCTGGTAATACATCGGTTAACTCGGACTCTAACTTTATATTGACCGCCTTTTTGACTTGTTCCTCATTCGGTTTTCTAGGCGAATACTCTTCCCAAATCGGAGGTGGACACTTGTTATAACAGACACTCTGTTTCTTACCAATATCCTTTTTCTTCTTTGACTCCTTTTCTTCATCTTTAAATGCCTCAAAACCTGCAACAGTAGGTTAAATTCTGTCAATTAAGTAATCAGAACTTGTATAACTTCTCAGTAAACGTCTAATTCTTTCATTTTCAACTTTTTCACCATCCAACTCTTGCTTCCATTTCGTGCATTCTTCAATATAAAAATTTATCTCTTTCTGCTTCGACATCATTGTTGCATTCATCATTTTCAAGGCGGCATCTCTTTCAGAATTAGTTTTCTGCAAACTATTCACAGTTCTATTCAATACATCGTATGATTCTTTCAAATTCTTCACATCAAACAACAACTTTTCTTTCATCTTTTCAGATTCACTAAACCTATTGTCTTTTTCTTCACATTGTTTGCAGGATTCTGAACATGTAAGACTTGGTTTTGTGACTTCAACTATTTTTTCAACCTCCACAATCTTCTCAATCACCTTTTCTACTTCAACTATCTTCTCAACAATCTTGATTTCTTTCCTGTCTTTTGCAGCTTTTCTCTATTTGAATTTCTTCAGTTTAGTTTATCTGGAAAATAAAATTCAAAACTGTCAGAAGATAAATGAGTTTTTCCAATATTTATCTGTTCAATCTCTTCATCATCATCACTTGTATCTGATGAAAAGTTTTCTGATGAAACAGATCTTTCATCCTCACTTTTCTCTTCATCCGATAACACTGCTATCCATTCTTTCATCAACTCTGGCTTTTGAATAATCTGAGCAATGAAAGCTTTAACATTGGGATCAACTGGAATATATTTGTCCCAGCTAAAACCTTCAGCCACTTTCTCGTCATCTTGATCAATAATGCCATAATAAGCTTTCTTGTTGGCATCTTCGATCATTTTTCCATGTGCAGTTTGAGAATCCTTCTGTTGATGTGGTTGCTGAGTGATTTGCTGATATATTGCCTTTCTGTAGTAATCAACTTTTCCAAACGGATTCTTAGCTCCACTAGTCTCCTGATTCTTGCACTCTCTTTTGAAGTGACCGTTTTACCTGCATTTAAAACAAGTAACTTTAGATTTATCAAAACCTAAAGATGAAAGATGAGCATCCAAAAAATCATTTCGTCCTGTAATCATTTTGAACTTTTCAGCTCTTCTCAGAACACTAGCTAAAGCCCACTTTATATCCATAAGTTCCAATTCTTCTGCATCTATCTGGTCATAATCTTCCTTTGTTAGCATCGAATTACCAATTTTTCCGGCAATCAACCCTTCATAGGATTCCAAAGCATTAACCAGTAATCCCATATGACTCTTCACAACTTCTTCAGAAAAATTCTGTCCATTTTGAAGATGCAATGCCACATTGCACTGAATCATATGCCCATTACCAACATTCGCACTTTGAACACTTGGAAGATTAACGTTTGAAAACCCACTAGTGTTGACTGAACTTTGACTGCCTGTTCCAGATGAGTTTCCTGCACTAAACGCGGTCTGGATCTTTGGACTAGCTTCAACTGTTTGAATATTTCCTTTGTTGTAAAGTTGGATGTCTTGTTAATTGCTTGAAGTGTTCATTCTTGCAATTTTCTGTTGTTCAAGATCCTGTGCCTCAAGCTTTTCAATGAACTGTCCTATCGACAATCTGCTAAACTGTCCAGAATTCTTCAGAATCATGAGATATGTACCCCATTCCTTTTGTGGTAAAGCGCCAGCAAGCTTTTCAACCCATTCTGCTGGAGTTTTAGTAATCTTCAACTGAGACATGGTACGCACAAGATGGCAGTATCTCTCAATGAGAGTCTTTGTAGTTTCACCAGGCATGCTCGTAAACAACTCAAACTCCTTTTTTAGCAGCGCTGCTTTACTCTGTAGCATCTCTGTACTTCCTTCAAATTTCTTCTCAAGAGCTTTCCAAATCGAAAACGCATTTCCATCATGCTGAAGCAAAACAAATATATCCTCTTTGATAGCTTGCTGCAACAGACTTATCATCATTTTTTCTCCTTTATAACTTTCTCTCTCTAAGTCTAAAAACTCCGAGATAATTTTATCAACATTCATAGTAGTCTGTGGTCTGATGTATTATGTTTCAATGCTTTCCCAAGCTCTTAGATGGTTGCCTGAACCCAATTCTCAAAACGATTCTTCCATACATGGTACTCTTCCATTCCCATAAGTTTCGGGGGTTTTTGCATTGTTCCAGTTTCGTTTTCCATGTTCAAATTCTTAGCAATGTTAGCCGGAGTAGTCGGGGTTGTAGCAAATGCATTGTAGAATTCAGAATCCATGTTTCGGCAATACGTTTTTCAAAAACAGCAACTTTCAAGCGGAATAACCAAATACAAGTTCAAGCGGAATATCAAGATCCTCTTTCAAGCGAAATAGCAAAGTACAGTGTCAAGTGAAATCCCAATTCTGTTTTCAAGTGAAATACCAATTCTGTTTTCAAGCGAAATCCCAAATTACCACTTCAAGCGGAATCTGATCTTGAATTGTTTGAAGCGAAATCACTAACAACCCTTTTTGGAGCGGAATCATCAGGAACTCTCAAGCGGAATCTGATAACTGTCTGATTTCGCTTGAAATGATTCAAGCGAAATAATAACTTTGAAACGTAATCAGTCAATTTCGAGCGAAATAAGCCGAGCAGAATTAAGATCTCGAGCGGAAACAGAAAAGGTTCTTTCGAGCGGAATCACTTCTCGAATTCATTTTGGTCATTTTTATTGCGAATTTTGGTCTCAAACTTTCAAGGGTTTATTAATATGCACTTTTGTACAATCTCTGAGAAATTAATCCAATTTTGACCGTTAAAATTTTCTGAAATGATGAAAGAAGGTGTAGAAGACAGAAATCACAATGAAATCCAGTTGAATTCGGCAGAACTCCTCCTCCTGAAGCTCTGATACCACTTGTAGGATGACCTGAACGAGTCGTTCAAAGGAGTTTTAATCAGTTTCAGGTGCGGAAAACAAGAAACTGACTTCGAAACAACAAACACTTTACTTTAAACACCTTTTATATTAATATAACAGCTTTTACAATCAACAGGAAAACCGGCAACACCTCGGTATCCAAATTCCGAATTGTTACAAATGATCTCGCTTGAATCTGTATTTATAGGGATAGGGTTCCGCTTGAAATGACATGATCCATTTCAAGCGGAATCACTTGATTGTGATTTCGCTTGAAACTGATCAAAGTCATTTCAAGCAGAATCAAGCAGTTCAAGCGGAATCAAGTATTTCATCACTAGAATCTTGTATTTTCTCGTACAACGTGCCCTGATCTAGCATATCTAGTCTAAGACTCGATACCAGACGAAGTCGACAGATGCATGCACCAACAATGTGACAACCCAAACTTCCAAGGTCAGTGATGTTATTTATCAAATTCTAGCTTCTCGTTATTCATCCCCTTTAATTGTGATTAAACCCGTTGTGTTAGTATTCTAACTTGTTCTTTGCATCTTTTGTGTTTGGGCCGCGTCTTAGCATGCATCTAGTTATAGGTGGGTCACGTTTATTAATATCATAACTGGCTCATACACACGGCACATACTTATGGACTACCTTAGATTGCATCACTCAAGCCCAACATCAACCAAAGCGCAAACCGGACTCATTTCATTATCTGAATGTACAATTGGGCTTGGTAGAGCCCAAGTGGGCATTGATTTAGGGGCCGACCATTGGCTTATCTTATATTTACACATAGTTTACGTGTAATGATTAACACAATCATATCTCCAACCCTAAAACCCCTCTAAGTGCGACGGCAGTAGATCATCATCGAAGCATTCTTCTTCTCTTCTTGCATTCAGGTATGTCCAGTATACCAATCATAGATTATTTGAGTGTGTTTATGGTCTTTTGAATGTGATTGCATGATTAATAGGTTAGACATGAAATCGAAATTGCATGTTAGTGGCTGATATCGGTTTGTGTGTGGGTATACTAATGAATATTGTTGGCAATCGGTTGTGAGGGCCCATAGAGTGAAGTTACATGGTTGCACAAAAATTTAATAATCTGAATAAGAACATGGCGGCCATGTGTGATCAAACAAAATCATGTGGACATTTAATGAAGTTGTCAGTAGGAATATTATATGCATGAATGATGAGTTGCATGACTTATTTGATTATTATATCACATGAACTGATTGTAAATTGATCACATATATGGATAACATGTAGGATAACAATAAAAGAATGGTATATAGAGTAGTAATCGGTTTTGATAGAATAGGTTGCTGATATTATTATTGATTGTATATGTTGTATGACTAAATGATAATATGAAACTGTTAATACGTACGAGTTTAAGGATTGATGTTGCTGGATCACGTTGGTCGATTTGTGATTTTGTTAGTAGATAATTGCATGTTAATGTGCTGATCAGTTATACATAATTGTTATTTATATTGTATGACCACTGTTGATGAAAGGGGGTTCGAAACAAAGTGAAATTGGGCGCTAATTGGATACAAGGTGTAGTTTTAGTAGAGGAATAATCGATCTAGGTTGACCCTAGGTTGTTAAGCGAGTTGATGTAATCCAATAGTTTGATCTGTTGGGTTGGTTTATGGGCCGGGTACCATGGTTTAGGTAAATGGAATGAAATCCACTAGAATCATGAACAATTATAAAAGCAGGAAGTGTGGGTTGATGAACTTTAATATTGAACCACTGATGTTTACAAGTTTGGATTTAAAGTGAATATGAGTTCTGGAAAGGTTAAATTAATAACGATAACATGCAAAAATCGGTGACGCCTAAGCAGTGAACGAACATCAGAATTAATTGGGCTAAGGGTTGTGTGGGCCGAAGTGACATAGCGAGTGAAGTAAACGCTACTGGGCCACTCGGGTGGACTGATTACTGAACCTGGATCAGCGGCATAGCCATTGTAGACCATGGACCGGTTGGGTCAAATTTCCGAGTGGGCCGGTCGAGCGGGTAGGGTTATGTAATTAAATGGCGGGTTTCGTAAATTGGACCACGTTACGATCTGGGCTGCAAAGAGGAGTTGGACCCAACCTGTTCGGGCCGAGTCTTATTGCTTTTTATAAAAGACCATAGTGGGTCTAGTATGAGCGTTTGTTACAAATCGATTCATTTGCATAACCCGAAAACTTGTGTGGTACTATTTCGATGCTATTTGTGATAATTGGTGTGTTACATGATTCTTTGGTGCTATGTGTCATATGAATATATGTGTGAATATACTTGAATATGGGTCTAATGCTGAATGGAATCAATAATAGGGCGTGGTCAGTTATCATAACTAAAACAAGTGAAACACTCTGCCGAGCACATCAAGGTGAGTTCACTACTTTGAGCATGTGTCCCGGTGGTTTGGGACAGTCAGTGGGTATCCTGGGGTGGGATATGTGACACCCCACGCTTACGAGGTTAACGTCGTAAAATTATCTTATCCTATTTATATAAACGAATGGACTTGTATGACTAATTGATTATATACCTATCCAATTTATTTTGCGAATATTCGAACCAAATCTTTATAGTGTTGAACCGACCCGAAACGTTTGAACCATGAGATAACTCGCGCAACCCGATACTTATGAGGCCCGAACCATAACTTGATTATTATACATTATATTAGTTTACTAATTATATCTTTTATAATTAGTTGTAAAAAAAATATATCCACAATTGCTTAATCTGCCATTTTTCTTTTGTTCCCTTGTTTGCGACACACGTATCCCACCCCATATAATTACTTTAGCTGCAGCCCAACTCCCCAGCCCAAACCATCTCTATTTTATTTTTATTTTTGTTTTTTTTTTGCCCTAGCCCAAACATTGCCGCATGCATATGTATTTAAGATATGTATTATCTATTGCTTCAAACCCTAAAACATCCTCACCCCTCATTTAAATCGCGACCTCAGACGACTCTCTTCCCCATCGAAGCACCCCCCCCATCCTTGAGGCGTCATTCATATATTTGCAACTGATTGGTATGAAAGTTATTGTTTTACGTATCTTATGTTGTGTGTGTATATGCTATCCAATACATGGATTATGAATGACTGCAGCATGCATTAGGGTAATGTTGTGAAAAAATGATCACATGTGCTATCGAATATAATTATGAATAAATCTAGGGATTGTATGTGTTGCATCAAAATTTAACTTAAGAGTGTTATATAAAAGCTTGCTAACATCGTTCATAAAGAACTAGATCCCTACATGAAAAATTAGTCTGTGAATTATGTATGCATGAAAATTAGATAGGAATGATGATAGAATACTATGATGTGGTCACGTGATAATTACCCTAATGACCATGATGATAGGGTTAGCATGGAGTAATCATAAATCTGATGTAAATAACTTATAACTGCTGTGATTAATGTTTATATGTCGTGGGATACATGTAAAACAACTTTAGTTCACATAATAAGTGTTGAGAGTGAAAGCTGAAACCAAACAGCTTTCACCGCAGAAAATACGCCAAATTCGGCAGTATTTTTCGGGACTTAAAGTTATTGAAACTCTTCGTTTTCAGAGCCTAAAACCAAGTATCTGGAAGTAGCCTTCAAACCGCAGTGATTTCATATTTTTTGGACAGGTTTAAGTATTTTTAACGGATTAAATCGTAAAACTGCTCTAAGCTGTCATTTTCTTCAGAAAATGCAACTCACGTTTTGTGCCATAACTTGATATGTGTTTACATTTTAGGCTTGAAACTTTTACTGTAGATGCTCTTAGGTGTCCGTGCAAACCTTCAACTAGAATTTCGTCAATCGGACTGACGATGAATTTTAAAAGAATTTTTCCGTGGACTGAAGTTAGAAAGTGACGAATCTGATTGCAGCCCGGTAAATGAATTTTATAAAATAATTGGTGATGAATTGGATCCCGAGATTTTGACACAATAATATTTGGATTGTTTAACACATTACGTAATTTTTTGGGAATTTTCTTGTACCCGAGCTATTCCGGATAACAATCCGAAAACTGTCGAAAATGCACTATATTGCTGAATTTTATTGAAGGGTATTTTGAACCTTTTGTGACACTTGTGTCGTCGCTAAACTATGTTGTGATATGATTAAATGTGCTACGTGCTAGATACGTGCAGGAATTTTGTGCCCTATTTGAAACTACTAATGGACTAAATGGTAATCGTACTAGGACACGATTGACCGACCTTGACTATTAGCTATTTTAAGAGTCAAAACGAGTAACCAAAGGTGAGTTCACACACTTTCTAAGGCATGTGATTCCCGGTGGTTGGGAATGAGTTAAAGAATTAAAACGGAACCTGCATATCCTCCTTGGGTAGGATATGTACCGCCATCCTCCATGGGTAGGATGCCAATATTAATCCTGCGTATTCTCCTTGGGTAGAATACGTACGTTCGTCCTCCTTGGGTAGGACAACAAGCTTAAACTTACTAGACAAAACTCTATCATGAAGTCCCTCATTTTTATATCGACTTAATCGCCGGGCCAATGGCGAGCGGGTCATTAGTTAATAGCGCTATCAGGGTTGACAAGCCTCACACCGTGCCGGTAGGACGGGCGTGTACTAATGGATCTGGGCACTTAGTCAATGATGATATACATTGACGTAGGGCATAACTTACTTTCATCAGTTGTCGATATGGTAACGGTCTAGTGGTTCACATGGGGAAGCCCCCACTGATCATGGATATGGTTTGGGAAACAAAGATACTGGTTAACTTGTGGTTTACGAAACAACTTATGGTTTTCAAAACAAACTTGTAAAACTAAAACAACCAACTGTGAACTCGCTCAACTTTGTTGTTGACTCGTTGTTACATGCCTTGCAGGTCGTTAGGTGCTTATGGAGCTTGCACAGGGAGAAGTGATCATTGTGGGACATGGACTGTTGAGTTCCATGTTAAACATTTAAACTTTATGAACTTACTACTTATGTTTGGGTTTTACATTTTATGCTTCCGCTGTTAACTTAAAGTTGGTTACTTTCTTTTGACACCAATTATATTGTGGTTGGTTTTATTTACTTAATTGCATTGTTCAATATGATTGGTGGCTTGATCCTGGTCAGTCACTCCTTCATGCGGTGATACTCCACTAGTGGATTTTGGATGTGTGACAGATTCGTATCAGAGCCATTGGTTATAGCGAACTCGGTTTTAAAAAGGGAAAAAGCTTTTTAACAAAACCAGACTATAACCTGTACAATGCTCAACGATCCACAACGATGCTTCGCTCCAAGTGCAAGGCTCAACACTTTAGATGGCATGGTCTATGTTTATGTTACCTACTTGTTAGTCACATTTGCATGATGCGTTGTTTATGGTATACTTAGTTAACGTAGTAGCATGTTTCCCTTATTAGCCCTAGTGTGCTCGTTTTGACACCCAACTATTTACTTGAAATTTGACGTGTGGTGATCAAATTCTTTTCCTGTTTTCTCCTCACCCTACTACGACAGCTGTTTTATGCATTCTATATATTCATATGATTGTCTCGACATGACGCCGTCGTTACAGCTAGAATTCAGACATGACCCTCCGTACATTCGGTTTGCACGACAAAATTCATGTGGACCAGAACCGGCCCAAACGAACTCGGATTTAGGAGAACAATATACCCATGCGTCCATGTTGACAAACCCCATCATCTCCACTAGTCGTCGTCACCAAGAGTGAAGAAGTCACAGATACACGCGTTTTTCGTTTTACAACTCGAAACCCTATCATCCAAACTCTATTTTGGACCAATGATATACTCATGTGACCATGATGCAACGAACTTTCCTTTCGTGTCGTTGCTGCCACCTACCATTACTGGAACTGCCTTTAGAGAACAGAATAGTTGGCGGAATTCTTCGGTTATTTGTTGGATTTTGTTTTCGCTTAATTCTTCGTATGAACATCACCAACCTCCTGTTTCTTCGATCCGCAACTGATATAACGAAACGCTGACAACCATACCACGATTTCCACCGATCACAACATTACCCCCCCCCCCCCCATTATCCTGTTGGGTGGTTAATTCTTATTCTACTTTGATTTACACCTTCGTATACCCAACTTAGCAAGTGGATGCCTCCTAATGATGGGATAGTCTTCGGGACATTCGACGACGAAGATACGGATTACTCAACCTGCAGACGGACATGATGAACTACACATTTACCTCACCCCTTTCCCCCTTACACTACAAGAGTCGCATCTTGATCCAACGATAGTTTATCTTAATTATGTGAAATCTTTTCGCTAGCCTTTGTACCGACCTATGCTTGTTGATTAATGCAATGCCTAATTTCTTCTATTGACTTAGACAAAACCATCATTCCCTTACCACAGTGACACTACATCCTCGCTTCTCCATGTAGAGACACTAATACGAACTCACTCTAGTTTAGAGAATTTGGAAGGCTTGACTTTCGATCATTGGTGGTCACTTCTTGAAACCCTAAGGATGGTGATGTGTTGTTGGTACGATCAAGCCCTCTTGAACATGTTATCACGTCTTTTCTTTGAAACCTCTTGACTGCACAGGTATATTTCAGATTCATTCACACAACCTAAGGAAATTCCTCCGAATTTGGTTGCTTACCGACTCGATAAATCGCAAACTCATCTAAGTTCATGGGGAATTATTCCTCCTTCACATGTGGGCGAGCCCAACATCTTTGACGAAAGTTTCAACAAGCTTTAACACTGCAAACCTGTGCGACAACCATTCTTCTCTGATTAATCCTTGATGTGCTTAACATACCAGCGTGGCACCTCTATTCGACAAATGGCGTCCTTCATTTTGACCTTATGCAACTTGTGTGCGACTAGCTATACCCTCGACAACAGGTAAACCCCTAATACAGATCCTTACACGCTTACGCATCGATTTCAACTACCCTTTTTGCATGTTTCCACATCCACTCATGGTATACTTCTCGAACCCTATGATTCTCAACCTAACAACATTCTCCGTGACCTCTCGCTTGGATGAGTTACTCTCTACAAACGTTACTCGAGGAGCAATGGGCCATTAATATCACAGATTGGTATCACAAATATGAAGGTATCACAAGCACTGTCCTTAGAACCCGATATGAACGAGACCGGTTCCCAGTCGCGACATTCAAATTTAGCCTACATTGACGGATATGCCGCTTGTTTCCCTCGACGACATCCGAATCTACTTCAAGAACAAGTAGGAATCCGAACGATACCTACGCCTTACCATGGAGCTCCTACAACACACACAACCTTATATTTAGTTCCCATCAAACGGCTCTTAACATTGCGAAACCCGTTTTCCTTGATCATATGCACAAACCCTCGTAACTCTAACTCTAAAGATTCCTCAGGAATCCGCATTTCAACAGTGGAAGGTGAAACTCTTTTGTATACCCATTCTTCCATTATCAGACGGCACAGACGATTTCGTTGTTTATAATGACACGTCTATCCAAGGACTTAGTTGTATGTTGGTGCAACGTGAGGAAGTCATTGCTGACGCATAGCGCCAACTCAAGGCTCACGAGAGGAACTACACTACCCACGATTTGGAGTTGGGAGCAATAGTATTTGCATTCCAGATATGGAGGCATTACCTGTACGGTACCAAATGCACCATTTACACCGATCACAGGAGCCTCCAGCACATCTTTGATCAGAAGGACTTGAACATGCGACGGAGTTGGTGTGTTGAAATTCTGAATGATTATGAATGCGCGATCAAGTATCATCCGAGCAAAGCCAATGTTGTGGCTAATGCCCTCAGCCGGAAGGAGTCTAAACTTAAGCGTGTGCGTGCGTTACAACTTACCATTCACTCCAGTCTTCCTACCCAGAATCCGCAACACCCAGGTCGAAGCATTGAAAGAAGGGAACCTTTTTGCAGAGTCTATGAGGGGCATGGAAAAGCGATTTGAACCCAGGGAAGACGGTACTCACCACTTCATGGAACGTAAATGGGTTCCATCTTATGGGAACCTACAAGAGCTTGTGATGGACGAAGCACACAAGTCTCATGACTCAGTGCATTTTGATTCTGACAAGATGTACCAAGATCTCAAGACTCTGTACTGGTGGCCCCACATGAAAGCTAATATAGCAACCTATGGTAGTAAATGTTTGACCTGTGCTAGGGTCAAGGTCAAATACCAGAAGCCATCAGGCTTACTTCAGCAAACAGAAATCTCGACACGGAAATGGGAGCAAATTTCCTTGGACCTTGTTACTGGCTTACCTAGATTTCAACGAGGAAACGATACCATTAGGGGTAATAGTGGATCGACTAACCAAGTCTGCACACTTCCTCTGTAGGATCGCGTTCGGCCCTGTTTGAGTCTATCAGAGAAATTCCTATCCAAATCAAGAGGCGGAAACTAATGATTTGGTGCTATTCTAGCTGGATTCACTTTAATCTTGTTGTTTTATTAATCAATTGCACAAATACACGTTCTAACAGCACCTCGGCAGCACTTCGTGGCTCAACCGGAATAAATACACCGTAACTATGTGTGTTACAGGTTCGCTTGTAAAGACCCCTATTTATAGCTGAGTTGGTTCGCTTATAAATACAAGACCATATAAGCGAACCTGCTACCATGTTGTATAAGCGAACCTGACCAAAAATCCCATAAGCGAACCTATACTAACCTAGACACATGAGCGAACCTAGGTATAACCACATAAACGAACCTATTACAAACTAGTGATTTCTAGGTTTCCGTGTCATGTCTGATCCATCCCACTCTAAGACTTGATGAAAGACATAGTCGACAGACGTAAGTGCACCAACAGACTCCCCCTCGGATGTTGACGGAGTCTTCATGGAGTCTTCGAGTCTTCACAAATGTCAATCTACAATCTTTATCAGTCTTCAATCTTCCTCTGAAGTATCTGTCATTTCAAGAATCCTCGTTCTCTTTCTTCATCATCAACAAACTCCTCTCTCTCGAATGTTGACACGGTGTCTTCAGACTCCCCCTCTCAAACAGCTGGGATCGTAGTCTGGAACTCAATTTCCACAGGTTCTTAGATCGTAACCAGGCACTTCAGCACAGAATCATCACCTGGCTCAAGTCCTGCACAATCTCTACCCAACCATAAGTTTCTATTAAAAGATTAAACCTTCAAACTTTTTAGAAACTTGTACTAGAAACTATATTAATTATTTTACACTCAGGATCTTTTACTGGCTCTTATCAAATAAATTTACCAGCTTCACATATACTCTCCCAAACCAGTTCTTCAAGTTTAGCACTTTGAATTTCGAAAATCAGCATCTCAACACCAGTTGTCGAAACTCTTTTTCATTTTTTTTTTCAAAATTTATGCTAAAACACACCAAAAATCTTTTTGGATTTTCTGAATGAAAGTAAATGCAGAAAACAACTATTTACAGACAATATTTTTGTGAGTTTGTGCAAGAGGATTATATTAGTTTTTAAGACATATCACCAACACCGTTAAGCTTGATTACATTTTAAGTTCTAAACAATTAACCTAGATTGTCAGTATGTTTGTCCACTTAAATTTTCACACAAACTTCAATTGATTCGAGATACGATATTAATGTTTTAGAAACTAAAACTTAATTGTGTATCACTCCACTCGAATATACTCCTGTATCCAGATCCCAATATTCAGTCTTACAGGTGAGTATACCACAGCTGATATCTGTAAAGGGGTAATGTGCGAGGGCCGTGAGAGCTCAGGTCGATACTTCCGTATACGCAGAGAGATGACGGCTTCGACTTTTGGTGGGTCCCCTTTAGAGGATCTTTTATTACAACAGCAACGATTATCAATTTTATTGTTTAATCAGATTGCTGAGGGTGAGCTTATGTTTCAAAGCTTTTTGCAGAAAGTATTATTCGGGGACTAGGTCAGTATTTCCATACAGCAGAAGTCTCGGAATAATACCCCAGATATTACTGAGTATAAAGACCTAGTATCTCAGAATACGGGACCTTTCAAACAAGATTTTGGGGGTTACCCATATATTCAAGAATAGTTACCCACGAATTAAGCAAGTTTGAATTTAGGTTTATATCTCGTTTCAATTTACTAAACGTGCGAAAACCTACTGACACATCTGCAGTAAGATTGTTTATCACATTTTGACTTTACATTTCTTTAGCATGCTGTGATAGTCCACTGATGTACTATCATTTCTGTACTATCATTTCCTCTTTTTCGCAACAAAAACTCATTTTTCAGTTTTATCATGTTTTTGGCTTTTTCAAATTTTCTGATGTTTTTGGATTTTCTAAAATTTACTCCCCCTAAAATTCAAATACATCTAAAGAAAATTGAAAAACTAACTGTACAGAACATGACAACTGATATCGAATCGCTTTAATTCTCCATCCGTTTGGCTTAAACAATCAGAACTCCCCCTCACAACAAACTATTTTCCCATAATGATTTCAAAACACTTAAGTTTGTTTTAATCAACATGGTTTTTCCGGAAAATAAGTTTAGTTGTTTTTACCACTTGTAAAATTGGGGTTCAAATCATCATATTGTTTTACCAGTCTTATGAATGATAGTTAATTCAAGTTCAATCCAATGACCTTGATTTAACCACTTGTAAGAGCAACTGGTTCACATTCTGAACCACTCGTAACACTCACAAACATACAACTCAAACCTGTTTTTCAACCAATTACCATCTGTTGGTTGAATTCTCAAGGTGCCGATTCCTACTCCTCGCTTACAAACCTGGGAGTTCCGGCAAGTCCTGCAAAACCTCAAACATAGATTTAGAAGGATGCCGATTCATGGTCCACGATTACCAACTAGGAATCTCCGGCAAGTCAGGTTTTTATTCTTTGAAAAATATATCCACCCAAGCCTGACCTTCCTTGGGTGTAACAACATCTTCTTTATCTTTACTTTCAACAGGCTTGTAAATACGTCCTTTGGAAGCATAAAAATCTTTGATACTTTTGGCCTTACCATTGACCATTTGTCCAAAGATACGTTTCACATTTCCGTTGAAAGTTTTCTCAACATCAAATTTCTTCTTGTCAGAATAAAATTGATTTGAAATTTCAACTTTTCCAACTTTCTTCATAAAATTTTCAGCACGTAAAGGTGGAAAATTTTCATCGTTCATAGTTGGAACTTTCTTTTCAACCTTTTTCTCAACACGTGGCTCCTCTGATTTTATGGAATCAGATTCATCACCAGAACTATTACCTGAACCTTTCACAACCCATTTTTGATTTGGCACATTATCTTTTCTTCTTGAAGCACTCTTTGAACATTCTCCTTTCTCAAAAGTTGAATTTTCAAAGCCAGTAAACTTCCGGGTTGACAGTTCAGTCTTCTCAACAACTTTTTCTTTCATTTTACCAGAGACTTCCTGTTTTGGTTTGAATGTCTTCGGACAATCTCTAGCAACATGACCAGCAATCTTGCACTGAAAACATGTTCTCTTTTCAATCTTCTTCGGACCTTCATTTTTCTTCAGTTCTTCTTGCTTCTTGGCAAGGAATTCGTGATTTGTCTGCTTTCTGAATGATTGTTCTTTTTCAACCTCTGACGTTTTCCCTGAAACAAACATAGTTTTTGGTTTATACATTTTTTCATTTTTATAGTTTTTCGGTGGAACAAAACCAAGACCCTTCTTTTTGAAATTACGATTATGGTTTGGTTTCTTTTGGAAACTATAACCACAATTGTAACCCATTTTCTTGTTAATTCGTTGTTGATCTCTTGAAGTGTACTGTTTAGGTTTTCCATTAAGATTTAAAACTTTTATTTCAGAAATATTAATTTCTGTTATTTTGAAAACCTTTTGAATCGTTTCAAATCTGACACTTCTTATTGGAAAACTCTCATCAGAATATAATTTGTCAGAACCTTTCAAAGTATATGCTACTTTGAATGATTCATCATTCAAATTATATTTTTACCTTAAAAATTCTTTATAATAAACCCGTTTGTCCTTTTTCAATGTTGACTTTGACGCATTGGACCCTGACTTTGACTCGGGTTTGGACTCCTTGTTTGACTCCTCACAATCATCTTTATCTAACACCTGATCAACCACACTCTTTATTAACTTTGACTCATGATCAGTGTCGGATGTTGTATACGTGACATCAATACTTTCTGGCAAGTTATCCGATGGCCCTGACTCCCATTGTAAATTGATTGCTTTATTGACTCTTTCGGAATTTGGATTTCGAGGCGAATATCCATTTTCAACTGGGGGCGGACATCTATTGTAGACCACACTTGATTTCTTACCAAAAGTTTTCACTTTTTCTTCATCTTTTGTCACAGATTTCTCTTCTTCAGACGTCTTCACTTCTTCAAATGTCTTCAAATTCTCCACGACTGGACAAATCCTGTCAACAACAAAAGAAGAACATGAGTAGCTATCTAATAACTTTTTAACTTTCTCAGTTTCTATCTTTTGCGTTGCTAACTCCAACTCAAGATCAGCACATTTCTTGATATGAAAGTTCGCATCATCAAGCTGTCTAAGATATGCTACTTTCAATGTATTCATAGCCACAGCTTGTTCACCACTCGAATCTGTATACTTGTTAATTTCTCTGTTTAATGTATCATATGATTCTTTCAACTTGTGAATATTGTGCAACAACTCATTGTTTTGTTTTGATTAACGAATCACAGTTCATGCACTTTTCAGGAACTTCAACTTGTTCTGCATCAATTTTCACTTCAAATTCAGGAACCTCTTTGACAATTCTGCTTGATTGTAAGAACTCAGCTCTTCTCTTTTTCTCAGCTTTGGCTTCGGCTTTCAATCTCTCTTCCTCTTCTTCCTCTTCTTCGAGCTTTCTTCGTCTTGCTTCAGTAGCTTCAATGACTTTCCTGGTTCTTTCTGCACATTTCAAATCGTAAGCATTAGCAAAGAAAGCATTTGGAGTGTTTTTGGACATCTCTTTGGCCATAAGATCTTTATCTGGGCAAAAATCATCCCAATTGAATCCTTCAGCCAACTTCTCATCATCTTGTTCAGCAAAGTACACCTTGCTGTCTTTTGGAAGATACTTTTCCCAGGTAAAATTATCATATTTTCCCTGACTAACTACACATTCTCTTTTTGAATTATCAACCACATCTCTCCCATGAGCCGTTTGTGCCTGATTCTGTGCTGGTGGTGTGATTTGATGATAAATCGCCTTTTTGTGATAATCGTTGTTTCCGAAAGGATTCTGGGCTCCGGTAGCTTCACGATTTTTGCACTCCCTCTTGAAATGCCCCTTCTCCCTGCAACGAAAACACGTAACTTTAGATTTATCAAAACCTAAAGTTGAAACGTTTGCATCACGAAAATCATCTCGGCCTGTAATTTGTTTAAACTTTTCAGCACGTCTCATCACACTAGCCATGTACCATTTTATGTCCATTAATTCCATTTCCTTAGCATCGATTTGATCGTAATCCTCTTTTGTGAGCATTGGATTACCGATCTTCCCGGCCACAAAACAACTATATGACTCTAAAATCATCCCTAACAAAGACATTTGCTTTTTAGCAATCTCTTCAGTGTAATCTTGATCATTTTCAAGACTAAGCACAATGTTGCACTGAAGTTTTCTACCATTCTTTGTTACAGAAATGTTCGGATCGTAAGATGAAAATCTTGTGTTGCTTGATCCTTGGGATGGCTTCTTCTCAGTAGAATCTTTAACACTGTAAGCAGTTTCGATCTTTGGAGAATATTTTGTTGAATCAGTAACACCACTCTTGTAGTACAGACTGATATCCTGTTCTCCATCGTAATTCTTCATCCTGGCTATCTTTCTTTGCTCTATCTCTTGAGCTTCCAGGTGTTTGATGAACTCTCCCAGTGTCATATTCTTGTAATCCTTTCTGTTTGATCTCAGCATCATCAGAAATGTTCCCCATGTTTCATGTGGAAGCGCATCTGCAAGTTTTTCAACCAATTCATCAGTATCTTTCTTAACACCAAATTTTGTCATATTTCTCACCAAGTTACAATATCTATCAATAATCTGCTTGGTGTTTTCAGACTTTAAACCACGAAACAAATCAAATTCTTTCTTCATGAGAGACATTTTGTTTTTGAGCATATCATCACTTCCAATGAATTTTGCTTCCAGTTCTGTCCAAATTGAATGTGCAATTCCTTCATGTTGAAGCAGTATCAAGATATCTTCTTTTATAGCTTGCTGAAGCAGACTAACCATGAGTTTCTCATCTCGATATTTCTTTTTATCCTCAGTACTCATTTCTCTAAGTGTTAACTGAGTACCATTCACAACATTGTTCTTTGTGGGCCTAACATATGGCTCTTCAGTGTGTTCCCACGCATCTAGATGATAAGCCTCGACCCAGTTAGCAAACCTTTCAGACCACACATTATAATCATCAATATCCATGAGTTTGGGTGGTTTCTGAGATGTTCTGGTTTCATTTTCAATCATTGCACTTTGAGTCACTGAAATCGGGCTAGCAAAAGCGTTATAAAATTCAGTATCCATTGTTCAAATGTCCAAAGATCACAAAAATTTCCAAACTTATGCAAAACTGTTCAAATACGCCAAGCTGTCACAAAAGCGAGACTATTACTGTTCCAACAGCGAACTAAACAGTGTCTTATAAGCGAAACTATCACTGTCACTTGGAATGAACCAGATATGTTCTAATAAGCAAACCACATAAACAGATGAGCGGATCAGATGATTGGACCAATGAGCGAACCAAATACGGTGACCTTATGAGCGGACCAAATGATTGGATCAATGAGCGAACCAAATACACTGACAATATGAGCGGACCAATGAGTTGACACTCTTGAGCGAACCTGTGAGGGACTTTGGAGCGGACCAATGAGTTGACACTCTTGAGCGAACCTGTAAGGGACTTTGGAGCGGACCTATAAGGTAACTTGGAGCGAACAAGTCTTTGGAGCGAACCAGTCCCTTGAAACAAACTCGAGCAAACCTATCACTTGAAAATGTCACTAAAAGTGAAACTAGTTTGTAATTTGGAGCGAACCAACCCTATACTTTTCAAGCGGACCACTTGCTGATGTCACTGTTTGAACAAATACGTACGAGCGAACCCCCTAAAAATATACTTTCTAGTTCGATTTTAGATCTGAAAACTTCAAGGGTTTACTAGTCCATGATTCTGAGTGAAGTGTGTGATTTTGAGCCGATTTTACCGTGAAAAATTTTGAAAAAGTAAAGAAAGTGTAGAAAAATAGATGAAATGCAGCTAAAATGGCAAGAACTCCTCCTCCTGAGCTCTGATACCACTTGTAGGATCGCGTTCGGCCCTGTTTGAGTCGATCAGAGAAATTCCTATCCAAATCAAGAGGCGGAAACTAATGATTTGGTGCTATTCTAGCTGGATTCACTTTAATCTTGCTGTTTTATTAATCAATTGCACAAATACACGTTCTAACAGCACCTCGGCAGCACTTCGTGGCTCAACCGGAACAAATACACCGTAACTATGTGTGTTACAGGTTCGCTTGTAAAGACCCCTATTTATAGCTGAGTTGGTTCGCTTATAAATACAAGACCATATAAGCGAACCTGCTACCATGTTGTATAAGCGAACCTGACCAGAAATCCCATAAGCGAACCTATACTAACCTAGACACATGAGCGAACCTAGGTATAACCACATAAGCGAACCTATTACAAACTAGTGATTTCTAGGTTTCCGTGTCATGTCTGATCCATCCCACTCTAAGACTTGATGAAAGACGTAGTCGACAGACGTAAGTGCACCAACATCCTCGCTATCAAGGAAACAGATAAGTTCTCTACCCTAGCAGACATCTACCTGAGGGAAATAGTCGCAAGGCACGAGGTGCCAACCTCCATTATCTCATATAGTGACCCACGTATTGCTTCTGATTTGTGGCAGGTGATGCACAAATCCTTTGGCTCACATCTAGACATGAGCACAGCATATCATCCGCAAAAGGATGGGCAGGCAGAACGCACCATCCAGACTCTCAGAGACATGCTTCGAACATGTGTAATCGACTTTAGTAACGGCTGGGAAAGACATCTACCATTGGTGGAGTTTTCGTATAACAACAGTTACCACACCAGTATCCAGGCCGCTCCGTTCAAGGCATTGTATGGACGAAAATCCCGATCACCTCTGTGCTGGGCAGAAGTTGGAGGCAGCCAACTCACTGGCCCAGAGCTCGTCGTCGACACGACTGAAAAGATTGCTTAGATACGACAACGAAGGGCGGCAGCTCGTGACCATCAGAAAAGCTATGTTGATAAGCGCAGGAAACCACTCGAGTTCCAGGTTGGGGATCGAGTGCTACTAAAAGTCTCACATTGGAAAGGTGTGGTTCGTTTTGGTAAGCGAGGCAAGCTGAATCCACGTTATGTTGGACCTTTCGAAATCACAGAGAAAATAGGCAAGGTGGCCTACGAACTGAACCTACCTGAAGAACTCAGCGGAGTTCACACCATATTCCATGTGTCGAATCTGAAGTAGTGTCTGTCAGATGAGACCCTCGTAGTTCCCCTCGAGGAACTCACCATCGATGATCAGCTGCGATTCGTCGAGGAACTAGTAGAGATTACTGATTGAGACGTTAAGGTTCTCAAATGTACCAGAATACCCCTTGTTCGAGTTCGTTGGAACTCCCGTCGTGGCCCAGAGTTTACCTGAACGAGAAGACCAAGTGAAACACAACTATCCCCAGTTGTTCGAGAAAAGTGAATCCACTACTGAGGCTGAAGCTACTGCGGAATTTCGGGACGAAATTCCAAACCAACGGGGGAAGGATGTGACACCCCAGGAAAACCAGGAAAACCACGTAACCTAACTAGCTTCCTCAGTAACAACGTGCTAAATTTCGGGATGAAATTTCTTTCAACTTGGGGATGATGTGACAACTCGTATAAATCCATGTACGTTGTGAATTCGTTTTACGTGTGCTTTGTAAATTCATGTATGTTATGTGACTTTATATGCTATGTGACTTATACATTATTTAGTGAACCTTTGTGAAACCGTAATTATTTACGCGTAAAATGCTATTGGCGTACTCATATTTGGAGTCTGGAGTATATTAGCCTAAATTTCGAGGACGAAATTTCTGTAACATGGGGAGGATGTGACAGCCTATATTTTCAACACTGGTTAATTACGTAAAGTTACCCGTGGAAACACTGTAAAACCTCACACTAATTTAGCGACATAACTCGTACTTACTCGATTTCCGAGACGAATATCCTTTCAACTTGGGAATTATGTGACACCCCGTGCTTACGAGGTTAACGTCGTAAAATTATCTTATCCTATTTATTAAACGAATGGACTTGTATGACTAATTGATTATATAGCTATCCAATTTATTTTGTGAATATTCGAACCAAATCTTTATAGTGTTGAACCGACCCGAAACGTTTGAACCATGAGATAACTCGCGCAACCCGATACTTATGAGGCCTGAACCATAACTTGATTATTATACATTATATTAGTTTACTAATTATATCTTTTATAATTAGTTGTAAAAAAATATATCCACAATTGCTGAATCTGCCATTTTTCTTTTGTTCCCTTGTTTGCGACACACGTATCCAACCCCATATAATTACTTTAGTTGCAGCCCAACTCCCCAGCCCAAACCATCTCTATTTTTTTATTTTTATTTTTTTTGCCCTAGCCCAAACATTGTCGCATGCATATGTATTTAAGATATGTATTATCTATTGCTTCAAACCCAAAAACATCCTCACCCCTCATTTAAATCGCGACCTCAGACGACTCTCTTCCCCATCGAAGCAACCCCCCATCCTTTGAGCGTCATTCGTATATTTGCAACTGATTGGTATGAAAGTTATTATTTTACGTATCTTATGTTGTGTGTGTATATGCTATCCAATACATGGATTATGAATGACTGCAGCATGCATTAGGGTAATGTTGTGAAAAAATGATCACATGTGCTATCGAATATAATTATGAATAAATCTAGGGAATGTATATGTTGCATCATAATTTAACTTAAGAGTGTTATATAAAAGCTTGCTAACATCGTTCATAAAGAACTAGATCTCTACATGAAAAAATAGTCTGTGAATTATGTATGCATGAAAATTAGATTGGAATGATGATAGAATACTATGATGTGGTCACGTGATAATCACCCTAATGACCATGATGATAGGGTTTGTGACAACCCAAACTTCCAAGGTCAGTAATGTCATTTATCAAATTCTAGTTTCTCGTTGTTCATCCCTCTTAATTGTGATTAAACGCGTGGTGCTAGCATTCCAATTTATCATTCGTACCTTTTGTGTTTGGGTCGCGTCTTAGTATACCTTTAGTTATAGGTGGGTCACGTTTATTTTATACACACGACTCATACACATGGACTACATTAGATTGCATCGCTCGAACCCGACACCAACCGAAACCCAAACTAGACTCGTTTCAGCATCTAGATGTGCGGTTGGGCCTTGTAGAGCCCAATGGGCACTGATTTAGTGACCGGCCTATAGGGCTTAGATTATATTTACAGGTAGTTTACGTGCAATGATTCAAAACAATCATATCCCAAACCCTAGCCTTCTCTAAGTCATGCACGGCAGTTGTGAAGTTCAACCTCTTCCTGTTCGAGTTAACATCCTGATCAATCCGGTTCCGGTTAGTGTTGTCCAGCTATTGATTTCTTTTACCCGTGTAATAGTGAATGATTAAATGATATAGTTAGGTGATCGATGATTATGATGTTCAAGTAATTGTGATTAGCATACTTATTGATCGCATTGGTTAAACAAACTGTATGCATGTGAGATGCAGTCTACTAACTTATTTGGTCCAATTAGATTTAGTTACACATGTGAACTCTAAATTGAAACTGCACATTTGACCTTATCACATGCAATGATGTTGGCCATGTTAAAGACAATTGTCTAGAAATAATCAACAACCTCTAATTGCTTTGTCAGTATCACATGAATTGGTCTAATCAAATAATGGTTCTTCCAAGTTAATGGTTTATGACAAGACAAAAGTTAAAGGTCCAATAGAGTTGTAGAATGGTGGGTGAGGATTAGATAGGATTGGCTGATTTTGATGGTGTAAATGGCGGCCCATGTGACCTTATGAATGTTGTCTGCTAGTACTAGGTGGTTAATATAGTGTGATGATAATGATTGCTGATGGAATAGTCAAGTTACTAGGTTGCTGTGAACGAGGATCACATGAATCTTGTATGATCACATGCTCCTATATGATCAGATTATATAGTGGTTATTCTGGGGCTGCATGATGTCAGCAATCAGGTTTCCAAAAAAAAAATCACCAACAATTGTTCGGTTTAATCATGTTAACTGAATTATTTTATATGCGATACAGGATTGAGAAACTGTTATCGAATACATGTTATGTTAGGTGTTATGTTTGTGGAATAAATTGACATGCTTTAGTCGTTTCAATATGTGGCATGATAAGGTAGTAACGTGAAACGGTTGTTACATATTAATCGGATAAGGGGACTGTTGTGACCTCTTAATATGCACAAGATAGAAACTTAAAATGATGATGAATTATATGCTGAATAATTTGGTTCTAATAATAGTTGCTGAATCAAAGAATGATATAAAACTAACAAGGGTAATCGGCTGTAAAATGATTTGGAATAGAGTATCATCTAAATGGTTGTTAACCTTAGTTATAAAGAGGTCAAGATAGGATGATTATAAACATATAAGGATTATGCATGAAATTAGAAAGGGCTGTTGATAATTGGGCCGGTTAGTGGGTAAATAACAGGTCCAAATGTTGTGTTTACTATTGTGTTATGATGTTAAGGCTTGTGCGGACCGTTGACATCATGTGGAATATTATCATTCGGTCGTAATGTTGGGCTGGACTCGGGCTGAACTTGATTAATAAATGCATGTATCATGTGATTAACTGAATAAGTTGGCGTATGAATTGACAAATGTTACTACTTGTATGTTAGGTGCACTAACTGATAAATAAATGTGGAATGTCACGAACTGAGCTTGTGTGCATACTGACTCTTATGTGTGCATTCATCATAGGACTTGATTGATTGTTGGTTAAGCGAGTAATTAAGTCTACCGAGCACTCTAAGGTGAGTTCACTACATTCGAGCATGCGTCCCAGTGGTTGGGGACAGTCAGTGGGTATCCCATAGGGGGATAAGTCTTTGGGTAAAAACGGGTATATTGGTTAATATTCTCACCTATCATCTTTTGTAAGTCCCTCATCGGGTATTAGTTAGTAGCGCTACTTAGGTTTGGCACCCTCACACCGCTCCTGTAGAGGACGGAGGTGAACTAATGACCCAGTCTGGCCCAGTACTAGATAGGAGTACGTGGGAAGGGCAGTCGTGTATTTCAGGAGCCGTCATTGTTCGGAATTGAGATATTAACAATATTACTTGCATTGGTTATTGAACTGTTTTACATACAACTGGTAACAAACGCTTTCTAAAACTGTGAACTCGCCAGCTTTGTCTGATACACTTGTTACATGCTCGCAGGTCGTTAGGATTGGGACGGGAGCTTGTTGGCTGGAGAGCAAGAGTGGTCATGGTCATGCTGAGGACTTATTTATCAAACACTTATTTATTGTGATCGTTTAGTAATTACTTCATGGAATCTTTACGCTTCCGCTGAACTTATGGTTTTGGATAACTTATGATTGGGATTTCAGTATTATTAAACAATGGAACTTCATTTTAAACTTGTGATTCAATGTAATTGGTGGCTCATTGCTAGTCGTCACACGCCTAACGGGGACACTCCCTAGGTGGTAATTTGAGGGTGTGACAGTTTGGTATCAGAGCCACTGGTTATAGTGAACTTGGTTTTAAAACGTTTTTATAAAACCAGACTATAACCGAACTGATCCGAAATTGACCATGACACTCAGCTCCAGTTTGCAAGGTTCGTCTTTCTCACATGTTGCATACATTACATGACTAGTACATATTTGTTTATGGCGTAGCATGCAAACACACACTCGTCACTATAGCATGATAGCATGGATTGCTTGTTTACATTATGATACGTTGATAGTATGTTATAGTCCTCAGATTTTGTGATCTTATTACTTTGACAACCTCTGTTTGATATTTGAGTTTGAGGAACCATTTGACATGAGTTGGGAGGAATTGAGATGAGCATGCAAATCACAATGTTATTGTGGGTGCACACATAATAATAATGTGGGGTGCATGTGAGTCCCAGTGTGGCTTAACAAGTGAAAAAGGGGTTCCGTTCCGTTATTTGGTTGATGTGAAACACAACAGTCTATAGGAGTAATAGCAGTGATTGTCTCCTACTTGAATGTGATCTTTTCATTTCCCTCTGAAACCTTTCGAATCTCGATGCTATCGAGTATTACCTGAACACCCACATGAACGGCTAGCGAACTGTGTAGAAGGTTAGGTGCTTGTACGAAGGTCCCCGGGTTGAATGTTGTAGCGTCGAATGATTGGTCAATACCTTCTCACTCCTTTTCATTGGTTGGAACTCTGTGTATTGACGCCTTAGATTTCGTGAGTGCCATCGTTTTAGCAACACCCTAGCAACGTACTGTGTATTACCCGACCAACTTGCAAGATCGAGGGGCAAGAGGTTGATCGTAGTATCTCACCGACTTCAGTGTTAGAAAGCCCTTGGTTTCTGGCAACGAACATCAGCAATTTGGCTCTAATTGAATCTTTAACCCTAGGCAGTGACTCATGGGATTCAACCCTTACGAATCAATCGGGGCATAAGCGATGACAACTGATTGTAGTGTGGAATGTGTGACTACAACACAGTGATTAGCGCTTTAGGACGTGGCACAGAATGCGAAGAGATGGACTTGGATGGTGAAAGATCGTAGGGCTCCGTTTCACGCAAAGACATTAGAGGCAACAATCATGGCAACATCAAGGTGCTTGTAATCATAGCCTACAATATGGAAATGAAGGTGCCTACGACATGGATTGGCCGTTGGTAGATCAAGATAATAACAATCAAGGGAACGACAGCAGTACTGGAAATTCTCGTAACAACAACATTGGAAATGATGCTCATGGAAGGGCATCTAGGATTGGCATGGACGACGCAAAGATTTTAGTGACACGGTGACTTGCACGTTCTTGGAGACTAAGCATTTCGTCTCTGTTCTGCTTAACCCAGAAGCTTTTGAAAACCAAACCTGTTGTGGAACCGATTGACGGCAAGCCAATGGAAACCTCCTACGTTCGTTGGGATGCAAACTCGACCTTGTGAGGCAAGAGTTTGACACCTACCCTTGATAGTTTTGTTGTACTTGTTAGTGTGGATTGGTTATCCAGATAACACACGGAGATACTTTGTGAGGAGAAATTTTGGGTATCCCTCTCTTCAGTGGCGAATCGTTATCTGTTCTAAAGCGTCAGAGTGGTGCGAGGGTTAGCACCGTTTCAGCTATGAAGGACCAGAACTGTCTACGGAGGGATTATCCCACTATGTTAGTAACCTTTACAGACGTTAAAACTAAGGAAGAGAGGATTGAGGATCCATCAGTAGTTTGTGACTTCTTCTAACGAGCTACTTGAAGTCAGGATTACTTCCACAACTGTTAGCCAGAATTTCAGTTTGATCTTGCGCCAGAGGCAAACCCGATTACTTGTACGCCTTACCGTCTTGCCCCAGGAGGGTTGCAAGAACTGTCCAATCAACTTCAGGAAACTACAGGATGGGAGTTTTATAGATCTAGCTCCTCGTTTTGGGGAAACGCGCCCTATTGCGGAAACGAAGGACGAGTCCTTTCGTACGTGTACAGACTACCACAAGGTGGCTATCATAGACCATCACCCCCTGTCTTGCATCGACAACCTGCTTGACCCGTTGCAATAATCCAGAATCTATCCGGAAACCGACTTAAAACCGGACTGTCATCTGATGGAAGACTGTTGGGAGGATGATTCCTAACACGGCGTTACAGATCCAGTATGGCCACTACGATTTTCTGTTCAAGTTATTTAAGATATCCAACACACTGGCAGCCTCAGGGACCACGTGAGTAGTATGCGTCAACCTCGTTTCACCAGATTCGTAGACAACTTTTATCTGTGATGTTAGGAATCACTACCAAGGGAAAGGAACGCCATGAACAACACCTGTATTTTGTCCTAGAGCTCCTAGGGGAGGAGCAACTCCACGCGAAGTCTACCTAAGTGTGACTTCAGGATCTGAGAGGTACATTTTCGTGGTCACATAGTCAACGAATTGGGAATACACGTGAGTCTCTCTAATATCCATTTTATTAGAACCTTTCTTGCACCAAGGAGTCCTTCAAGGATACAACAATTTCTTTGTTTCGTTAGATACCATCGCAGATTCATCACGGGATTCTCGAAGATTGAGCAGCTATAATCTCTTTAGCACGGTAGAGTGTTATGTATTTGTGGGGGATAAAACAGGAGGACGTCTTTTCAGCTCTTGAGTCTCAACTTTGCGATGCACTGAGCATCGTCTTTACCTGGGGGTACAAATGATCTAGAGGTATAACATGATGGTACGAGCCAGAGCCCCAATTATACGCTGATGCAACATGAGAGATTAATGACTTAGAGCAACTGCATGACACACAATCTGTGGTGGGAACCGTGGTCTTTGAATTTAAGTTGGAGGTAATTACTTGGACGGTACCAAATGCACTACTTAGACCGATCACAAGGGCCTCCCGTGTTCCTTTGTTTTGAGAAAGCTAATTATGTGATGGCAACGCTGGATGAAACTCTCGAGCGAATACGACTATGGAACCTAAACGCGTATGAGCTTGCAACTCACGATCGACTCTAACCTACCCGATCAGATTCGCCCCGTTCACATCGAAGCAGTGAAGGAAGAGCTTTTTTTTTTTTTTTTTCCTTCCAAGTTGAGTCCATACGGGGCATGGAGGAGCAACCCTTGGTAGGTCAAACGATATTCGCCACCTCTTGGGACGAATGTGGCCCTCATTATACGGCAAATGAAGGAACTCGTGTTGAGCAAGTCACACCGGCCTCGATATTCTAGTCGTCTGGGTTTGATGAGAGACATTTGGATCTATAAATCTTGGACTGGTAATCGGGCACGAAGGCCCACCTAGTTAGGTATGTGAATGATGTTTGACTTGTGGGAAAATAAGATGAAGTACCAGCAATCAGAAACACCCATATGGAGATGAGAACAGACTGCCATGGATTTTGTTACTGGTTTACCAAAAACTCAGAACGGAAACAATATCTCATGGATGATCGTTGAACGCCTCAGGTAACCAGCACACCTTCTTGCAATGAAAGAGACTGACGAGTCTTCACAGCTTGTGGAAAATCCTCTGAGAGATGTGGCTATCTAGGCACGAGGTGCCACCTCAAATATCTCTGACTTTGATCTATACCTGATTTATGACAGGCACTACACAACACTCTTGGCTCACGTCTAGGCAAAAGCATTACTTCTCACCATAGGATGAATGGTCGAAGTCAGCGAAACCCCCCCCCCCCCCGACACTCGAAGACATGCTGAAAGCATGTGTGTGATTGACTTAGTGAAAATGTGAAGGACGCATACCCTTGGCTGAGTTCTATCGTAGTAGTTACCATTTTAGTATTAAGACAGTTTTGTTTGAGGCATTGCATGAGCAGTAACGTTAAACTCCTTGTTGGATTAGAGTCGGTGACAACCTAATTACGGGTCCAGGACTGGTACTCGAAGCTCTTGGGAAGATTGCTTGGATCGGAAATCATTTGGCGGCAACGCGTGACCGTCAGGAAATCTGATAAGCATAGGAAACGTTGGGAGTTCGCTGTAGGCGAAAGTGTCTTAATCGAAGGTCTCGCCCTGGGAGGGTGCTGTGCGCTCTAGAAAACGTGGCAACCTTAGTCTGCGGAACGTTGGGACATTCAGATTCCTGGAATGGGTCGGTGATATGACTCACAAACATGAGTTACCTGATGAATTGGGTAACGGTCACAATGCCATTTATGCCTCAAATCTAAGGGAGTGGTTGCTCGACGGAAAAACTAGTGATACCCTTATTAGAACCTTAGGCTGCCAACAACTTGCAGTTTTCGTGGAATCTACTGAAATCAAGGACCAGAATGTCAGGATTTGTTAATATAGTCGAATTCCAATCGTGAGAGTTCGTTGGAACTCAAAACGTGGACCGGAGTTCACATGGGAACGCCATGATCGGAGTAAACTCTAGTATTCTCAGTTCTTCAAGCGATCGTATTAACTTATGATACCATTGGCGAATTTCGGGACGAAATTCCCTTTCAAGTTGGGGATGATGTGACACCTGAGGAAAATTCACAGTCATCTTGATTTATCACTTCACACCTCAGAGTTTGCTTGTCAAATTTCGGGACGAAATTTCTTTCAAGTTGGGGATGATGTGACAACCCAAACTTCCAAGGTCAGTAATGTCATTTATCAAATTCTAGTTTCTCGTTGTTCATCCCTCTTAATTGTGATTAAACGCGTGGTGCTAGCATTCCAATTTATCATTCGTACCTTTTGTGTTTGGGTCGCGTCTTAGTATACCTTTAGTTATAGGTGGGTCACGTTTATTTTATACCCACGACTCATACACATGGACTACATTAGATTGCATCGCTCGAACCCGACACCAACCGAAACCCAAACTAGACTCGTTTCAGCATCTAGATGTGCGGTTGGGCCTTGTAGAGCCCAATGGGCACTGATTTAGTGACCGGCCTATAGGGCTTAGATTATATTTACAGGTAGTTTACGTGCAATGATTCAAAACAATCATATCCCAAACCCTAGCCTTCTCTAAGTCATGCACGGCAGTTGTGAAGTTCAACCTCTTCCTGTTCGAGTTAACATCCTGATCAATCCGGTTCCGGTTAGTGTTGTCCAGCTATTGATTTCTTTTACCCGTGTAATAGTGAATGATTAAATGATATAGTTAGGTGATCGATGATTATGATGTTCAAGTAATTGTGATTAGCATACTTATTGATCGCATTGGTTAAACAAACTGTATGCATGTGAGATGCAGTCTACTAACTTATTTGGTCCAATTAGATTTAGTTACACATGTGAACTCTAAATTGAAACTGCAAATTTGACCTTATCACATGCAATGATGTTGGCCATGTTAAAGACAATTGTCTAGAAATAATCAACAACCTCTAATTGCTTTGTCAGTATCACATGAATTGGTCTAATCAAATAATGGTTCTTCCAAGTTAATGGTTTATGACAAGACAAAAGTTAAAGGTCCAATAGAGTTGTAGAATGGTGGGTGAGGATTAGATAGGATTGGCTGATTTTGATGGTGTAAATGGCGGCCCATGTGACCTTATGAATGTTGTCTGCTAGTACTAGGTGGTTAATATAGTGTGATGATAATGATTGCTGATGGAATAGTCAAGTTACTAGGTTGCTGTGAACGAGGATCACATGAATCTTGTATGATCACATGCTCCTATATGATCAGATTATATAGTGGTTATTCTGGGGCTGCATGATGTCAGCAATCAGGTTTCCAAAAAAAAATCACCAACAATTGTTCGGTTTAATCATGTTAACTGAATTATTTTATATGCGATACAGGATTGAGAAACTGTTATCGAATACATGTTATGTTAGGTGTTATGTTTGTGGAATAAATTGACATGCTTTAGTCGTTTCAATATGTGGCATGATAAGGTAGTAACGTGAAACGGTTGTTACATATTAATCGGATAAGGGGACTGTTGTGACCTCTTAATATGCACAAGATAGAAACTTAAAATGATGATGAATTATATGCTGAATAATTTGGTTCTAATAATAGTTGCTGAATCAAAGAATGATATAAAACTAACAAGGGTAATCGGCTGTAAAATGATTTGGAATAGAGTATCATCTAAATGGTTGTTAACCTTAGTTATAAAGAGGTCAAGATAGGATGATTATAAACATATAAGGATTATGCATGAAATTAGAAAGGGCTGTTGATAATTGGGCCGGTTAGTGGGTAAATAACAGGTCCAAATGTTGTGTTTACTATTGTGTTATGATGTTAAGGCTTGTGCGGACCGTTGACATCATGTGGAATATTATCATTCGGTCGTAATGTTGGGCTGGACTCGGGCTGAACTTGATTAATAAATGCATGTATCATGTGATTAACTGAATAAGTTGGCGTATGAATTGACAAATGTTACTACTTGTATGTTAGGTGCACTAACTGATAAATAAATGTGGAATGTCACGAACTGAGCTTGTGTGCATACTGACTCTTATGTGTGCATTCATCATAGGACTTGATTGATTGTTGGTTAAGCGAGTAATTAAGTCTACCGAGCACTCTAAGGTGAGTTCACTACATTCGAGCATGCGTCCCAGTGGTTGGGGACAGTCAGTGGGTATCCCATAGGGGGATAAGTCTTTGGGTAAAAACGGGTATATTGGTTAATATTCTCACCTATCATCTTTTGTAAGTCCCTCATCGGGTATTAGTTAGTAGCGCTACTTAGGTTTGGCACCCTCACACCGCTCCTGTAGAGGACGGAGGTGAACTAATGACCCAGTCTGGCCCAGTACTAGATAGGAGTACGTGGGAAGGGCAGTCGTGTATTTCAGGAGCCGTCATTGTTCGGAATTGAGATATTAACAATATTACTTGCATTGGTTATTGAACTGTTTTACATACAACTGGTAACAAACGCTTTCTAAAACTGTGAACTCGCCAGCTTTGTCTGATACACTTGTTACATGCTCGCAGGTCGTTAGGATTGGGACGGGAGCTTGTTGGCTGGAGAGCAAGAGTGGTCATGGTCATGCTGAGGACTTATTTATCAAACACTTATTTATTGTGATCGTTTAGTAATTACTTCATGGAATCTTTACGCTTCCGCTGAACTTATGGTTTTGGATAACTTATGATTGGGATTTCAGTATTATTAAACAATGGAACTTCATTTTAAACTTGTGATTCAATGTAATTGGTGGCTCATTGCTAGTCGTCACACGCCTAACGGGGACACTCCCTAGGTGGTAATTTGAGGGTGTGACAGGGTTAGCATGGAGTAATGATAAATCTGATGTAAATAACTAATAACCTATTGTGATTAATGTTTATATGTCGTGGGATACATGAAAAACAACTTTAGTTCACATAATAAGTGTTGAGAGCGAAAGCTGAAACCAAACAGCTTTCACTGCAGAAAATACGCCAACTTCGGCAGTATTTTTTGGGACTTAAAGTTATTGAAACTCTACGTTTTCAGAGCCTAAAACCTAGTATCTGGAAGTAGCCTTCAAACCGCAGTGATTTCATATTTTTTGGACAGGTTTAAGTATTTTTAACAGATTAAATCGTAAAACTGCTCTAAGCTATCATTTTATGCAGAAAATGCAGCTCACGTTTTGTGCCATAACTTGATATGTGTTTACATTTTATGCTTGAAACTTTTACTGTAGATAAAGGATGCTTTCAACAACAACAAGCTCCACAGAACCACCGGCAGCAGCATCAGCAGGGAAATAAAGGATGCTTTCAGTGTGGCGCTGAAGGCCACTTTAAGAGGAACTGCCCCCAGCTGAACCAGAATAACGACCAAAGAAACGGGAGCCACAATGGAAACAACAACGGAGGCAACAACGGAGGTAACGATAATGGAAATGGCGCCCAATGTCGGGTGTTTGTGATTGGTCAGGGTGAAGCAAGGAACAATCCCAACGTTGTGATGGGTAAGTTTCATCTGGATGATTTCTTTGTTACTGTTTTATTTGATTCGGGTGCCGATACTAGCTACGTGTCCTTAAAAGTTAGTCAAATGCTTAAAAGCACTCCAACACTTTTGACCACCAAACACACGGTAGAGCTAGCAAACGGTAAAAGTCTCGAGGCCACGCACATAGTTAAGGGTTGTAACCTCGTCTTAGCTGGTCAGACCTTCTCTATCGACCTTATTCCTATCGTACTTGGTAGTTTCGACGTCGTTATTGGGATGGATTGGCTATCTCATCATCAAGCGGGGATTATTTGCAAGGAGAAAATCATCCGCATTCCTCGTTCTGGTGAAGAACCTCGCGTGATTGATGGCGATAAGAGTGGTGCTGTCGTAGGCATTATCTCTTTCCTTAAGGCCCAGAAGTGTTTACGAAAGGGCCACACTGCCATTCTAGCACTCGTTACTGACGCAGCAATGGAAGAGAAGAGAATTGAAGACATTCCTATCGTGCGTGATTTTCCTGAGGTATTTCCTGAGGAATTACCTGGTCTTCCGCCTCATCGACAAGTCGAGTTTCAAATCAAGCTAGCTCCAGGAGCAGCACCAATAGCTCGTGCACCTTATCGACTTGCTCCGTCAGAACTTGAAGAACTGTCCATGCAACTACAAGAACTCTTGGAAAAGGGTTTCACACATCCTAGCTCTTCGCCTTGGGGAGCTCCGGTGTTATTCGTGAAGAAGAAGGACGGTACCTTCAGAATGTGTATAGACTATCGCAAACTTAACAAGGTGCCCGTGAAGACCCACGCATTGATGACTTATTCGACCAGTTGCAAGGGTCGAGTTATTACTCTAAGATTGATTTGAGATCGGGATACCATCAGCTGAGAGTCCGAGAGGAGGACGTCTCCAAAACAACATTCAGAACTCGCTACGGCCATTACGAGTTTTTGGTTATGCTTTTCGGATTAACGAATGCACCTACGGTCTTCATGGATCTCATGAACCGAGTATTGAAACCTTACCTGGGTAAGTTCGTTATTGTTTTCATTGACGATATCCTGATCTATTCTAAGAGTTAGGAGGAACACGCGCAACATCTGAGACTCATTCTGGAACTTCTTCGAAAAGAGCAGTTGTATGCCAAGTTTTTGAAATGTGACTTCTGGCTTCGCGAAGTCCACTTTCTAGGCCACATAGTAAACAAGGATAGGATTCATGTTGATCCATCCACGGTTGACTCGATCAAGGATTTCTCTAAGATTGCGCAACCTCTCACTTCACTGACTCAGAAGGGTGTCACCTATCGTTGGGGTGATGCCCAGGAATCCGCTTTTCAGCACTTAAAAGATAGACTTTTTGCGCGCCTATCCTCTCATTGCCTGAAGGCACAGATGATTTTGTGGTTTACTGCAATGCTTCCATCCAAGGACTTGGTTGCGTGTTGATGCAACGTGACAAGGTCATTGCCTACGCATCGCGCCAACTTAAAGTCCACGAAAGGAACTATACTACGCACTACTTGGAATTGGGAGCAGTTGTTTTCGCGCTTAAGGTATGGAGACATTACCTGTACGGTACCAAGTGCACCGTTTACACCGATCACAGGAGTCTTGAGCATATCTTCAAGCAAAAGGAGTTGAACATGCGACAACGTCGATCGGTCGAACTCTTGAACGATTACCAATGTGCGATCAAGTAGCATCCAGGCAAGGCCAATGTTGTGGCCGACGCCCTCAGCCGAAAGGATACTATACCTAAGCATGTACGTGCGTTACAGCTTACCATCCAATCTAACCTTCCCGCTCAGATTCGCGATGCTCAGGTTGAAGCATTGAAAGTAGAGAACATCAGGGCTGAGTCCCTACGAGGATCGAGGCAGCGGCTAGAATGAAAGGAAAACGGTGCCTACTATGTTAACGGGCGCATCTGGGTTCCACTGTATGGAGACCTACACGAGCTTGTGATGGATGAAGCATATAAGTCTCGTTATTCAGTACATCCTGGTTCGGATAAGATGTACCACGACCTAAAGACTACATACTGGTGGCCTGGTATGAAGGCCAGCATAGCAACCTACGTCAGTAAATGCTTGACTTGTGCTAGGGTCAAGGTCGAATATCAGAAACCATCAGGCCCACTTCAACAACCAGAGATACCTAAGTGGAAATGGGAGCAAATTTCCATGGATTTCGTTACTGGCCTGCCCAAATCTCAGCGCGGAAATGATACCATTTGGGTGATTGTGGATCGCCGTGATCCTCCAACTGGAATTTCGTCAATCGGACTTACGATTAATTTTTAGTGAATTATTCCGTGGACTGCAGTCAGAAAGTAATGAATCTGATTGCTGTCCGGTAAATGATTTTTTTATAAAATATTGGTAATGAACTGGACCCCGATATTTTTAGACAATAGTATTTGGATCGTTTAAGACCTTCTGTAGAAAGTTGGGAATTTTTGGAACAAGTTAACTATTTTATTAAAGTCCCCGAAAACAGCCCAGTTTTGAATATAAAAGCTGAAACGACATAAGTGGTGATTTGCGTGTCTAAATGTCTGGTAGGTTATCTGAGAATAATCTAACATGTTATATATCAGTAAAAGTGTTATGTGCAATATCGTATGCTTGCTTATGAACGGGAATAGATGGGAGGCTTATATGGGCATAAACCGTTAAAGTGATGCATGTTATGTGATAGACGCGTGTAGGAACTTTGTGCTTATTTGAAGTCACTAGTAAACTAAGTGGTAATCCTACTAGGACGTGATTGACCGACTTTGACTGCTAGCTATATTTGAGAATCTAACCGAGCAAACCGAGGTGAGTGCACACACTTTCTAAGGCATGGGATTCCCGGTGGTTGGGAATGGGTTAAAGAAATTTAAACGGAATCTACATATCCTCCTTGGGTAGGATATGTACGGCCATCCTCCATAGGTAGGATGCAAATATTAATCCTGCGTATTCTCCTTGGGTAGAACTATGTACGTTCGTCCTCCTTGGGTAGGACACCAACCTTAAAACTTACTAGACAAAACTCTATCATAAGTCCCTCATTTTATATCGACTTAATCGCCGAGGCCAATGGCGAGTGGGTCATTAGTTAATAGCGCTATTAGGTTTAACAAACCTCACACCGTGCCAGTCGGACGGGCGTGTACTAATGGACTATGGCAAACCGTCAGTGATGATAGACACTGATGTAGGGCACAACTTATTTGCGTAGTAGTCGATATGGTACAGTCTAGTGGTTCACATGGGGAAGCCCCCACTAATCATGAATATGGTTTGGGTAATAAGGAATGAACTGGTTAAACATACTTTCAACTACGGGGTAACCCCCACGACATTTACGCCAACGAAAGACAAACCACGTTTTCAGAAACAACTTAAAACTAATCAACCAACCGTGAACTCACTCAACTTTGTTGTTGACTCGTTGTTACATGCCTTACAGGTCGCTAGATGCTTATGGAGTTTGCACGAGGAGGAGGTTGTTGTGGGATACGGACTGTCATGTTCCGTAATAAACACTTAATCCTTATGAACTTATTAAATCTACGTTTTGGATTTTAAACTTATGGACTATGAACTTATATTTTGGTATCACGTATTATGCTTCCGCTGTTTATTTTGAACTTGGTTAACTAGCTTTTAGTCACCAATTATATTGTAGTTAGTTTTATTTACTCAATTAAGATGTTCAGTATGATTGGTGGCTCGATCCTGGTCATGTCACGCCTCCAAGCGGTGATACTCCGCATGGTGGATTTTGGGGGTGTGACACAAAAACTCGGAGTGTGTCTGGGTAGATTGGAGCAATGGTAGTAAGAATTGCTTTGTATTTTGATGACGTAAGAACGTCAATTATTGAGCGAAAAGAAGTATTTTTATTTGTTTTCTCAAAAATGGGGAGATAGTTGTGGGGATGTTTGACTGACAGAGCCATGATCGGAGAAGAAATTAGAGTAGGGTTTGAAAATGAAGGTGGAAACCGCTTTTGTGAATTTTGAAGTCGAGACGACAGTAAAGCTCTGCTTGGGGATGAAACAGGGTTTTATAGGGTGAAAAAGTGAATGCTAACGTGGCAGCAGTTACAAAGATCCGACGGCTCCCATCTGTCCACGTGGCAACCTCTGTTGGGATAATGGATGACAGTTGTTTGGAAACCACTGTTGGGCAACAACAGTGGTTGGGAACAGCGAAATGAACATTGGCTGATTTTAGTCTGTCAGTGGATAGACATCAGTGGTTGAGACCAACAACTGCTTGATCAACAGTGGTCATAAGCAGATGATACCTTTCAGCAGTGCATAGACATTTTTAGCCAATCAGAAGTTTGAAAAACAGTGGTTATGGACACACTTTTAAGGATTTGTGACAAATTTTCAATCAAAGCTATTTTTAAGGATGGACTTTTGATTTTCTGAAAACATTTTGTGAGTTCAGGATCGGATCGATACGATCACAAGCTCTGCGGTGAATTCGGTTTAACGTGCGGAATCCGTTAAACTGAACCGTAACCGATAACACGCACGTAAATAAATGTCGTTTTATTAGTCTTGATCTGCCATGGAAAACATATTCAAGCAATCAAAGTAAAATTGTAAGCTTCCCCTTGAATAATGCTCCGAATCACTAAACATTTTAGATTTGACAATTAATCTTGCTCCCCCTTTCTTTTAGCTTCCTGTCAAATCTTTTATCATTCAAATAAACGTTTTAGATTCAACTTGTGAGAGTTTTCTAAACATATAAATGTCTATTATCATATGACATTTAAGCATGATCAATTTCAGTAACCCTCACAGATGATCAAGTTCAAATTAATGACATTGATTATCCAATTTATCGACTTTTTAAATTTTCATTTTAAAATTCAAGTTTCAAATTAATGAACTTGTTTATGTTCGGCATCTTCAGATTTTGAAATTCAACTTTCCATCATTGGTTGTCGAAACATAGAGTGCAATATTTTTTTTTGTATTTTGCAAACTTTATGTTAAAACACACCGAAAAACTTTTTGTAATTTTTCTGAAATATAAGGCAGTAAAGAAATATTTACAGACATATTTTTGTTTGAGTTCATGTCAGAGGATCATATCAGTTTATGACAAATCACTAGCACCGTTGAGCTATAAACACTTTAAGTTCTAAACGATTCACTTAGATTGTAAGTATATTGATCCACTTAAATTTTCACACAAACTTCAGTTGTTCTGAGATAAGATGTTGTGTTTTAAGAACTTAACTTATTCGCATGTCCCACCTCAGAATATACTCCCATATCAAGATTCCCTAGATTCAGTCTTACAGGTGAATATACTATTTCGATATTTGTACTCTGGGTTAGTGCAAGACCTTGAGAGCTCAGGTATTAACTATCTTTAGTCAAAGAGATGAAGGCTCGACTTAAAGGTGTGTCCCACTTAGGGATCTTCTTTATAACTGCACTTGATTTATATCTTTCGATATTTTCTCCATTTTATGCAGAGGGAAAGCTTTTAAAGCATGAATAGTATTATACGAGGTCTAGGCCATTGCTGACGCAAAACCGGAAGACTAAGTATTGTTAGTGCATGTGTATGTAGCTTCCCTCTGCATCGAGTCTTGTATATTTTGTGCTGTGTATGTATTTTTGTATATGTATGAACATGTATGTATGTATGTTTGTTTTAAGACAACTCAGGGAACGTTGCTGAATTGTAAAAGTGAAATCCGTCAGACGACGTATGTCATCCGATCAGATGGCCATCCGATCGGATGACTATCCAATCGGGTTGTGACACCTGTGTCACTTCAACCACTAAACAAATACCAAACCAATGAAATATTGTATTTCACACTTGGGATTTGTATAAATATGTGTATCGTTTGCACATATTAATTCTTGTTCGATTTCAAGCTTTAAATCGCTTTCTGGAAGGTTATACGCGCACTGAAGCGTAAATATAACCAGTTTAATGCAACAAACACTCCGGAATAGTGAAATAGGCTTAACATACCTTAAATAACCTTCACATAACTTAGAAATAAGTTTTAGATGGTATGGTGTGTTGAAATCAAGTTTGTTCGATCGCAGGGACTAATTATGTCAAACTTCGAAACTATACTGATTTGTATTGTAACGAACATTCCGAAACTTGATCATAAGTGAAACATACCCTAAATATCCTTTACATAGCTTAGAAATAGGCTTTGAGGAGTTCGGTATGCTAAAATAAACTTTATGCTCATTGAGGGACTAAAAGCGTCAAAAAGTGCATAGGTTTGCATTTTCGCGCATATCTTACGTTCTGAATACATCCGGACATCCAAAAATTTATGTAAGCATTAA